>NC_085969.1:16291387-16318021 GCF_910591565.1 Cydia splendana | reverse complement strand
TTCTACTCTTGATCAAAAATGACGATCATGTGATCGTCACATATTTAATGACACCAGCGGGTCTACCGCGATATACTTTCATTATTTTTACCTTAAATTCCGACGACATTTGCTGACATTTGCTGGGACGTCAGTCTTTCCGTGGCCACAGCTGGTGCAACTCAACTGAAACGTCGGAATTTAAGGTAAAAATAATGAAAGTATATTGCGGTAGACCCGTTTGTGTCATTAAAAATGTGTACAAAACGCGAGAGTTTAAAATGTACGTCTCCATAATATCTACGTTATTTACTTGCACTAATACGCCAGTACGAGCGAGATGCATAGAAAGTAAGTTACATTCACGCTAGCGGTTATATCAGTGGCAAACTGGCATTAGCTGAACTCACCTACTGATCTACCATGTTGAAAGCTTTTTCACGCTGCGGTGGTATTCAAGAACCTCTCTGCTCCAGCGGCCGATGTTACTAATTAGTGTCGAATCATATTTTTTTAGTTTCCAATTGCGGCATTAATGCAGCCACGAATCCACTCGTTTTATTAAGAAAATTGATAGTAACAGCGCCCCAGCAACACTGCACCAACGATGTCACTGCTACTGTTGCCATCCGAATAACACCTTAATTGAAATAGAGTAATGCTACCAGCATCTTAAGTGCTGAGGGGCCATTTTTAGATTACCATTAGAGTTCAAAGTACCCGTAGGAATTGCCCGTATTTGAAGCCAACGCAGAACCCTCAAAGCAATCTAAGGCGATGACGAAGTAACATTTATTATTGAAAGAAGCAAAGTCATTCTTGGAAAAATAAACGCCATATTTTTCTCCGGAAACCTGATATTTGGTAGCTATCGTTTCATCGAAGTCTCTTAGACCAATAGATAATAAAACAGTAGGTATCTTATAAGCTAAGCAGAAACAATAAAAAGTTCTCATAAACTGAAAATAGTTATGTAGGTAGTTAGGTACCTACCTAAGTGAAAACTGTCTTGGTAGATTGGCCCTATAACGTAAAATGTATTAAAATCGCGAACAACTCTTATTTTTAGGGTTCCGTACCCAAAGAGTAAAAACGGGACCCTATTACTAAGACTCCACTGTCCGTCCGTCCGTCCGTCTTTCTGTCTGTCACCAGACTGTATCTCATGAACCGTGATAGCTAGACAGTTGAAATTTTCACAGATTATGTATTTATGTTGCCGCTATAACAACAAATACTAAAAAGTACGTAACCCTTGGTGGGCGAGTTCGACTCGCACTTGTCCGGTTTTTATTGCATTATTGCAAAAGTTTAATAGTCAATTGTGTACGAACTTCCATTTATCTCGTCTAGACTCGATACCAAAGTTGAACGGACTTTTCTAGTTATCTAACATCACCCTTTAGGATTTCTTTGACTAATAAAAGAGGGGAAGTTTACAACAATGTGTGCAAGTCCATTCAGATGTTTTATCCCAGTTGCTTACAGAGGCAGGCGAGGCCAGTGTGGACATGATGGTCGCACTGCAGGCCAGTTCAATCTTACATTTTTGTCATCAAATTGATATGTAAATGATTTCATTTTGACATCATTCGCCCGTGCGTCTTGACCGGGCCAATACATGTAGGTACGGACAGACATCAGTTCGACATCATTATGATGTATGATAGGACTACGGGAGGTAATAGACGGCGCGATTCGGGAAACGAATTAGAGATGAACTAGATACGATATAGTAAAGATATGTGTCGTCCCACGGGTAAAGTTATGACGGTTAGCGCTTACGCTATTATTAACGCCGCTCCAATATTATTGCGACGCTATGCGACGTAAGCGCCGGCCGCCATAAGGTACCTTTTGCAGTGGAACGTCACATATCTTTACTATTTCATATCTAGTGAGTCTCTAATTCATTTCCCGAATCGAGCGGAGAGTCTATTAAATAGACCCATTCCGCGCGCAAAGACTTCGCAATTGATACCGAGAAGTCGCCTTCGTGATAGGCACCGATACTCTAGTTTATTTTGTTTTAAGTATGTACTCGTACCGACCTACCTTAGGGTACTACAGGAGTACTCATGGTGAAAGTTCAGCTTGGCTACGCACGGCGATTGGAATAGTCCTTTCAGGCCGTGATTGCTATACGTGACTAGAAACGTAAGTCAAGCCCGAGGCGGGTTAGAACAGTGTAGTTTACTGTGAAGCCTAGGCTGTATGTCATAACAATGCTAACAGCTGTCATCTATTTTGCAGCTTGCTGCAGACAAATAACGTAAGTAGAATGTTCACTGTAGAATGGACACCAAACTTTAATATGTGTTTTGTAAGAAAAATATATTTGTTAAATTCTTAGTCATACTTAGTAGAGAAATGAGTCGGCATCATTTTACTAAAAACAATTTATTATTTATATTGTCTGGTATTAGTAGGTACAAATCAATAATTATAATTATATATTTTCAAGATAAATATATTTTACGTTAACAACCTTATAATGGATTATTAGCAGACATCGTAAATTTTATAGCACTTTCGGTGCAGCGCAGCGGAGTGGTGTTAACGGAGTTGGTATAAACAATTTCAACCCTAATGATTAATTAGCGTTAATTACGTTAATATGAACCTTAATTTACCATTTCAGTTGGAATTATCTATACCAATTCCGTTAACACCACTCACTCCGCTGCACCAAAAATGCTATAACATTTACGATGTCTGATTATTAGTTGAGTATGATGCCTTACAAGGGCCAAATACAATCAAAATACCTTTTATCAGGCATTTGAACGTCAGTGTGAATAGCTACGGATTTGCCCGCCAGATCTGCCTGAAAGATGTGTCTGACGGGCACATCCGTCAATGTGTGGCGAGAAATAGACACAGATTTGTCCGCCGGATGTCTGTCCGCTGTCCGTGCTAAAAACCAACGGATCGGGATGTGCCCGTCAGACACATCTTTCAGGCAGATCCGGCGGGCAAATCCGTCCGTGTATGGCTAGCTATTGACGACGCAAATAAGGAGGAATAGATATTCCTCCTCGGTAGGTACCGAGCGCACTGTTTTTTTCTGCATTTATTTACACACGTTCACTATTTGCCCTCGCCACTCCTCAGTCAAAACGAACGGTAAACGAAACTTGGACATTACAGATATACTGTACCTACTGTGATTGACTAAATAGGTGTGATTTTAAGAAATTCAAATGGGTTTCTTCTTAGTTTATTTTAGTTGCAAACTTTTGTTGTTGGTGATCCGACACACAACATAAAATAATAAGTAATTAAAACCTTGTGTTGATATTACCACTCGGTTTTCCAACATGAATACCTATCTACCTATTATCTATATACCTATATCTTCAAGTGATTAAACCTATTGTATCTATAATTAATAATTATTACACAATAGTATGAATATTATGATTTATGCCCGGGCATTAAATCACACCTGTCTGTTGGTCTATTAATATTCGCAATGATTTAAAGGTTTGTCTATAAATACAGCATTATGATTAATTATGTTTCACCATGAGAGATTATACCATATAGAATAGGAGCCATTTGGTGAAAAACAAACTTTATTATCATCAATTCAATATTATCATGCATAACTTAGTTCTAAGAATACCTACTTAATATTTGTTTAAAGGTCTTAAACTCAGGAAAACAGCCTATTAACAGAGAAATACCTGTGTATTCAATTAACTGAATGTTGATTTAACTTCCACATCTGCTCCGTAGTTCATCATCATATCCTAGCCGTTTTCGGCTACAGTGACTGCTTTTCTACCGCTGAGAGCGTCGCTCGTGCGCTCTCAGGTGACTGACGTAGCCAATCTTTGCAGCAAATGTGTGGCCACACTCGCTGCAGGTCAGCACCCCTCCGACGTAATCATACGTGATGGCTCCATAGTTACTCACCTATCTATTACTATGTATGTAAAAACTAGGACAAAATTGAGTTTTTACCTAGATAAGTTTGATTTTATCATGAAATGTACAGTAGGTTGCAATAAAATTCGCTTTGTATAGAAGCTGCAGCCGACTATACCCGCCAAAATAGGATTGTTCAATAAAGCTCCCAAACCAAATAGATGAATGCAATGAATGGCTGATTAGTGATTAAGCGTATGTAGTGATTTACACGCCTACAATGCTTCTTTTAGGGTGGTATTCCACCTGTCCAATTTATTTGTCCAATGCGTATTTTATCTCACATTTTGCTTAATGAGCGATTGGGAAGCAATGAGATTACTTATCAAGATATTAGACAGATGGAAAACCACCCTTAGCGCCACTTGCGCCATCCCACTAACCCGGGATTAACCGGTTAAACCTGGAGTTACAATGGTTACCAGTACAATTCGAAACTGGGTTAACGGTTTAACCGCTTAACCTCGGGTTAGTAGGATGGTGCAATTAGTGGCGGTTAGTTTAGAGTATCAATGGTATTACAGGTAGCATTAAGTACATAATATTGAGTTATCATTCTTTCTTTAATATTATATGTGTATCTAACCATGAAAATTTAATTCATGCGTTTTACGTATATCTATCTTGAAAGTATCATATAGTAGTGAAAACACCAGTGGCCATGCGTTATTATCAGTGTTCAGAATAAATAGGTAGTTAACAATATAGTTCGAATTAAATATTTCCAGGTACTTTTCTGATACTCTCCTAATGTTTTCCCGTACAGTCTCAACGGCGTTGGCTTGTTGCCATCAACGTTAAAATATACTAGAATATTATGTTGTTTATTGTGTACATGATTGATGGTCACTCAAAAATGGTATCAAACATCCTTTGCTAAAGTACAATATTGAGTTTATTTTTAGGGTTCCGTATCCAAAGGGTAAAAACGGTACCCCTATTACTAAGACTCCGCTGTCCGTCCGTCCGTCCGTCCGTCCGGCACCAGGCTGTATCTCATGAACCGTGATAGCTAGGCAGTTGAAATTTTCACAGATTGTAATAAAAACATGTAATACTTATTGAGAAATAAATGAATCTAAATCTAATCAGATGATGTATTTCTGTTGTCCCTATAACAACAAATACTAAAAAGTACGGAACCCTCGGTGGGCGAGTCCGACTCGCACTTGTCCGGTTTTTCTTACTTACATCTACATATTTGCAAACTATATTTATTTTACACTAGCTGTGCCCGCGGCTCCGCCCGCGTGGAATTCGGTCTGTGTCAGTAAGCGGCTAATTTCTAATCCTAATTTCTCTCCCTCTCCCCTAGAGGCGGAATTTGAAGTAAAGTTGACAGATGGATATGCTAGAGGACTGTAGTCCAGGTAAAAAAAATTACAGTTAGGTAAGTACCACTAAATAAAACTCCAAAATCAATAGGTTTTTTCACCCTTATTAAAATTTTACACGTGATTTTAACGACAGAGTAGTAGGTGTATATCGGACGATACAGTAAGGTATATGCGCGCGAGCGAAAGCGAAGCGGCCTGCCTGGCTAGAGCGCCACTCACCGTGGTCTCCTTCAGACTCATGAGGAAGACCACGTGCTCCTTGTAACCTCAATGCGTTGCGAGACTTTCGCGAATGATTTGATTTTTTTCGGGAAGGCATGGAAATATTGGAAATGTGTATACTTAAAATGCGAGTCCCAAATCGTTTGACTCCGCAAACGACCAGTGCCGGATTAAGATATTTTGATTCCCTAAGCATTTTTAGACCATGGTGCCCCCTCTCCCTACGGTCATCAACATTACATTGAATTTTTTTGTAAATTGACTGACGTTCATTGCCGCATTACAGTTGAGAATGGAAATCAGTCACATCATTTTTATCACGAAAATTAACAGTGCCGCAGCAGTAACGTTGCAACAGTGTACCTAATGCTGCTGCAGTCGCCACCCGAATGTCACCTTTATCATATCTTAGAATGTAACTGAAAACGCGAGCGAAGCGAGCAAGAAAATTTTTCGTTATAAAAACGCAATTTGATAGACAGTTGTACATTTTTACTTTTATTATGGTAATCAGTCACATCATTTTATCACGAAAATTGACAGTGCTGCAGCAGTAACGTTGCAACAGAATAATGCTGCTGCAATCGCCACCCGAATGTCACCTTTATCATAACTTAGAAAGTTATTGAAAACGCGAGCGAAGCGAGCGCGAAAATTGTTCGATATAAAAAACACAATTTGATAGACAGTTGTACATTTTTACTTTTCGTCCCAACCAGGCGCAAATCCAGGATTTCATACAGAGAAGGGATGGGACAGTTTTTTATCAGCCTAGCTTCGCATAGGGCTCGATATTTAAGGGTCTCAGCGAGGTTGTTTGATGCAAGAGAGGTGAAAAAATGCAAGGAAGCAGAGCTTGGAATTGACCAAGTGAATTGAATTGGCGAAGTGTGAGCAAGGCAGAAGGCCCAGCTGCGAAAGAGGAAAGCTTGGATTTGGATCCACGCCCAAGTGTAATTAAGGCAGAAGATCAACTTTGCCGTAAGGCAGAAGGCCTCGCATAAGACCTAACGCGCAACTGCAAAAGAGTGGCTTGAAATCGAATCTATGCATGTAATCACTACTCTTTTACTGCTACTGCTCGCTCTTTGACTTCACTCGAAAGCGCTACTTGATAGGATGCTCTTAGTTTTCGTTTAGCATTCATAGGGCCCCTTATAACACTTTGACAGTTAGGTCTCAGGATCGCGGCTAAGGAGCAACTCAGCTTGGCCGACAAATCTGGCGTGCAAGAGAGCAAAATTCGCTATAAAATCGATAAACTATGTCGAAAAAATCGGCTGGCCGCAAGCCCGAAAGCAAGACATTTTTCCATGACTTTAAGGGCCTCCGCGTAAGGTCAAATCAACTTACGTTGGAGATGTTCTTACGTACCCTCACTCTCTTACTTGATCCCTACGACCCTTCGTTATTAGATGGGTACTTGTACACGTATAAAAGTTTCATGTGGGTACCTACTCCACGACGACTGCAATGCTGATACAGCCTGCGCGTTTTTTTGCCTACGGTTTTGGTGCCCCCTAGACGTGGTGCCCTAAGCAAGTGCTTATTTTGCTTAAAAGGTTTAATCCGGCACCAAAGAGAATTAAATCACTACGTTTTAAAAGTCGGCACTCTCGAACAAGCCTTGAACCGAATTATGAACGTACATTGTGCCAACACACCAAATACAGGCTTAAATAACTTGCATCCAGGCCATAATTGTTAAAAAAAACTCACCAAATACATGTCAGTACTACCAACACAAAAAAAGAACAACGCTAGGGCTCGACACTTCCAGTAGCTACTGTTTATCGATATCGATAAATGTGCGATACGTGCTGCTGTATTTACTGTACTACTGTAACAGTACATTTTGAGAATCACGTGGATTAATAAAATAAAAAAATAAAATTATACATATAAACAATTTTATTTTACATGATAAAAATAACATAGTTTATTATTCAAGTAGGCATATTACATTATGCTGAATTCGCGCGCATTCTTTTTTAATCTAGTCCCTTTTTATTGAAGGCACTGGATGGAGAATGATTTCCACAAATGAACTTGTTTCCATTCAGCTTTTGAATAGGTAAATAAATACGCCATATCCTCATTTCCTGTTAGCTTTGCCCATAATCGACATCTGAAATAAAGAGCTTATCGATAAATTGGTCGTACACTATTTTTGTCTTAGGTTACTTAGTTTATTACTTAAAAAGACTTCATTCACAAAATATTTTCGTTTTAATCATGGATTGTACACGACTAAAACTAATTCGAACTAATTAAATTAGTAACTGTTAACGACTCAAAGTATAAAATGAAAATATTGCATACAATGATCAGTTTACCGACCTGTTCGGCACAAGTGGAAATCTGGCCAAAAATACGCCAGTAGTTAGTCTTCTTACACGCCCACCACAAACTCCACATTTCCTTAAAGATTTGGCCCCCATTTAAATAACAGCTAAAGTTATTTTACCAAAATTACAATAAAAAATAACCACGTATTTCCACGTTCACGACAATTTAAAATGACGTTATTGACGTTTTACTACCGATCATACCAACCTAAAGAAAAGTAAGTATAATACGTCTATGTTAAAAGCAAGTATGGTATGTGCTACCAAAATGCAACAGCAGTCATTTTAATTCGATAAGATTATTTCTATGCCTCAACGTTGGTAACAAGTACGTTCGTACGTACGTCGTTCGTTGTATACGTATGAATATGGATTTCATATGGATGCGATATAATTACGATGAGGTATAATTCAAGACGGAGAAAATTAATAATTTTAAATAATTATGCAATTATACGCGTGTTGATATCCCTTCGAGTGGCATTGTCCTCCTCGAGGTCTCTACGGTAAGTGGCAGTGGCCGCGAGACGGACAGACATAACAAGCCGGTTGAGTGGCGCAGCCATTTTGGAAAAATATACGTCAAGTGGCGGGGCCTCAACGGGTGATCATTGCGAATTTGGCGCGTGTTAGAAATATGACCGTTTCCCAAAAAAATGTATGAATGATATATATAAACTATATATCACTGAATTCAGCATAAAATGGGTTATTTGATTGTATACCAATGAATTCTATTCTATTTATGTGAATTATGCTAGACTTGTTCTAATCTCATATTACTAATTTTTTTCTACTTTCATGTAAAAATACGTATAATTAGGAAATAAAACAATTGATTGTAGAAAAAGCAGTCTTTATGACAAAACAATACATTTAACACGATTCACACAGTTTATTTCACTTTTTATCAGCGCGTATTCCGTTTGAATGTTCGCGGCTCGACGACGGTCGGCGCGTAATGGGCGAGGTGGGGCAGGAACATCACGTCATTTCTAACAAACTTTGTTTTACGCGGGAATTCGACCGTTAGGGAATACCATCCTTGTTTATTGACGAATGCATCTTGCAAGAGTGAGCAAGCAAGGCATAGTTTTAACGGTTTTATTTTAGGCGCGAAATGGAGCGTCGCACAGATGCCGCGAGACGGTCTCTGCCAATTACGGGCTTGTTATGACCGAACCTTCTCGCGGCCTCTGCCACGCAGAGGCATATTTAAAAAAATGGCCGCGCCATTTCTCCTACCGTTCAACCGGAGGTGCTGCCACCCGAAGGGATATATGTGTTTATTTTACCACTACGTAACTATGTAAACTCATTTTTAGTTTTCTTGATTACTTAATGCTTACTCAGTTAGATGGCACTGTGAAATGAGGGGCAATTAATTTACTGTCGTTTAATTTTGTTGTATTATTAAATCAACATAATTATTCAATTAAATTTGTTGATATCCGTACCCTCTCTTCTAAACTTAGAGTTAATCTGGCCCCTCCTTCCTAAGTAGCGCCATAAGATTCAGGGGCAAACTTAAGTCAATCGAGTGTTGTGGCTACCCCCCCTTTTACGGGTTGAATTTTTATAGCCTATAACCTGGCCGGGGATGTTCTCGACAGATTACTAAAGTTTACATCAAAATCCGTTCAGCCGTTTTCACGTGATGCGCGTACAAATAAACAGACAAACAGATAAACAGATAAACAGACAAACAGACAAAAATTCTAAAAACTGTTGGAACGTGTTCTGTTATCGATTCTAAGTATCCCCAGCCAACTTTTTTACGAATATCTTCCATGTACAGACTTTTGACCCTCTTCAGCTTTATTATATGTACTAGCTATGCCCGCGGCTCCGCCCGCGTGTAATTCGGTCTGTGTCAGTAAGCGGCTAATTTCTAATCCTAATTTCTCTCCTTCTCCCCTGGAGGCGGAACATGAAGTACAGTTGACATATGGATATGCTAGAGGAATGAAGTCCAGATAAAATATTTTACAATTAGGTACCACTAAATAAAACTACACTCCACAATCAATACTTTTATTCGCCCTTATTCAAATTTTACACGTGATTTAAATTTAGAGAATATAACCAAACGGAGTAGTCATTAACAGGCGTTCCCCTCTGTCGAAAATAGGCAGCCAATGGTCAACCGACGTTTATCTGACATGGCTATGTTTACGTTACGTAGGTACACATTTGATGTGCCCCTCCCCCGCAAAAAACGCCAGACTATTTTGTACCGAAAATTATAGACATGGCGTCTCCGTTGGTTATATTCTCTAAGGATTTAAACGACAGAGTAGTAGGTGAATATCGGACGATACAGAAGATACATTTTAGACCAGTATTTCTAGACCATGGTGCACCCTCTCCCTAGGGTCATCAAGATTACATTGAATTTTTGACATTGGAAATGTCTTTTCGTTCGCTCCAGTATACGGTCCGATTTCACGAAAAAGTGCGATCCCCTTATATCTCGGAAAGTTGTGAAGATATGATATTAAAAAATAGGCGCAAAAGACGCATAATCACGAGATCTGTAAGGTGCAAAAATAATTATTCGAGAAAGTCAAAAACAAAAAAAGTTATGGTCGAAATAGTGAAAATAAAATTCAATTTTTTCCGAATTTTTGAGGGAGAGGGAGAGGGAGAGGGAGAGGGAGAGGGAGAGGGAGAGGGAGAGGGAGAGGGAGAGGGAGAGGGAGAGGGAGAGGGAGAGGGAGAGGGAGAGGGAGAGGGAGAGGGAGAGGGAGAGGGAGAGGGAGAGGGAGAGGGAGAGGGAGAGGGAGAGGGAGAGGGAGAGGGAGAGGGAGAGGGAGAGGGAGAGGGAGAGGGAGAGGGAGAGGGAGAGGGAGAGGGAGAGGGAGAGGGAGAGGGAGAGGGAGAGGGAGAGGGAGAGGGAGAGGGAGAGGGAGAGGGAGAGGGAGAGGGAGAGGGAGAGGGAGAGGGAGAGGGAGAGGGAGAGGGAGAGGGAGAGGGAGAGGGAGAGGGAGAGGGAGAGGGAGAGGGAGAGGGAGAGGGAGAGGGAGAGGGAGAGGGAGAGGGAGAGGGAGAGGGAGAGGGAGAGGGAGAGGGAGAGGGAGAGGGAGAGGGAGAGGGAGAGGGAGAGGGAGAGGGAGAGGGAGAGGGAGAGGGAGAGGGAGAGGGAGAGGGAGAGGGAGAGGGAGAGGGAGAGGGAGAGGGAGAGGGAGAGGGAGAGGGAGAGGGAGAGGGAGAGGGAGAGGGAGAGGGAGAGGGAGAGGGAGAGGGAGAGGGAGAGGGAGAGGGAGAGGGAGAGGGAGAGGGAGAGGGAGAGGGAGAGGGAGAGGGAGAGGGAGAGGGAGAGGGAGAGGGAGAGGGAGAGGGAGAGGGAGAGGGAGAGGGAGAGGGAGAGGGAGAGGGAGAGGGAGAGGGAGAGGGAGAGGGAGAGGGAGAGGGAGAGGGAGAGGGAGAGGGAGAGGGAGAGGGAGAGGGAGAGGGAGAGGGAGAGGGAGAGGGAGAGGGAGAGGGAGAGGGAGAGGGAGAGGGAGAGGGAGAGGGAGAGGGAGAGGGAGAGGGAGAGGGAGAGGGAGAGGGAGAGGGAGAGGGAGAGGGAGAGGGAGAGGGAGAGGGAGAGGGAGAGGGAGAGGGAGAGGGAGAGGGAGAGGGAGAGGGAGAGGGAGAGGGAGAGGGAGAGGGAGAGGGAGAGGGAGAGGGAGAGGGAGAGGGAGAGGGAGAGGGAGAGGGAGAGGGAGAGGGAGAGGGAGAGGGAGAGGGAGAGGGAGAGGGAGAGGGAGAGGGAGAGGGAGAGGGAGAGGGAGAGGGAGAGGGAGAGGGAGAGGGAGAGGGGAATTATCATTCAACGTTGTAGTTTTATTTTGTAACTTTTTAGGGTTCCGTACCCAAAGGGTAAAACGGGACCCTATTACTAAGACTTCGCTGTCCGTCCGTCCGTCCGTCCGTCTTTTTTTTTCACAGATTTTCACAGATGACATATTTCTGTTGCCGCTATAACAACAAATACTAAAAACAGAATAAAATAAAGATTTAAATGGGGCTCCCATACAACAAACGTGATTTTTGACCAAAGTTAAGCAACGTCGGGAGTGGTCAGTATTTGGATGGGTGACCGTTTTTTTTTTTTGCTTTTTTTTGTTTTTTTTTTTTTTGCATTATGGTACGGAACCCTTCGTGCGCGAGTCCGACTCGCACTTGCCCGGTTTTTCCTTATCCGTCTGGATAAGGAAAAAGTCGCTCAGCGACAATATTTTTTCGAATTCCGTAGATTCATTTCCAATGTGCTCGATAGTCGTGTGAGGCACGAAATCTGTGAATTTTTTGGTAAATTGAGTAACGTTCATTGCTGCATTTCAGCTGAGAATGGAAATCAGTCACATCATTTTATCACGAAAATTGACGGTGCCGCAGCAGTAACGTTGCAGCAGAGTACCTAATGCTGCTGCAGTCGCCACCCGAATGTCACCTTTATCATATCTTAGAAAGTTATTGAAAACGCGAGCGAAGCGAGCGCGACAATTTTTCCATATAAAAAAACGCAATTCGATTGACAGTTGTACATTTTTACTTTTAGTATGGAAATCAGTCACATCATTATATCACGAAAATTGAATGTCACCTTTATCACATGTTAGAAAGTTATTGAAAACGCGAGCGAAGATAGCGCGAAAATTTTTCGATATAAAAAACGCATTTTGATAGACAGTTGTACATTTTTACTTTTAGTATGGAAATCAGTCACATCATTTTATCACTAAAATTGACAGTGCCGCAGCAGTAACGTTGCAACAGATCCGATTACCTAATGCTGCTGCAGGCGCCACCCGAATGTCACCTTTATCATAACCATCTGAGAATGATATTGAAAACGCGAGCGAAGCGAGCGCGAAATTTTTTCGGTAATTTTTGGTGCCCCCTAGACATGGTGCCCCAAGCAAGTGCTTATTTTGCTTAAAACGGTTAATCCGGCACTGCAAATGACAGAGGACAATGTTTTTTTTTTCAAAGTACCCACCTTCGTGGCCATTATTAAGTGCTTAAGGAGGCGATACGTATGAATATGGATTTGATATGGATGCGATATAATTACGATTAGGTATAATTCATGACGGAGAAAATAAATAATTTTATGCAATTATACGCGTGTTGATATGTGTGTTTATTTTACCACTACGTAACTATGTAAACCCATTTTTAGTTTTCTTGATTTTGTTGTATTATTAAATGAACACAATTATTCAATTAAATTTGTTGATATCCGTACGATTGATTGAAATTTTAGAAGAGGGGTCTTCTAAACTTAGAGTTAATTTGGCAAAATCCTTCCTCGGTGGCTTATTTATGTCACATCCTATTAAATTCAGCGCCATCTGTTAGTTTACCAGGGTACTCTATAGTGTTAGCACATATTTAAAAAAAGTTTGCCCCTCCTTCCTAAGTAGCGCCATACGATTCAGGGGCAAACTTAAGTCAATCGAGGTTTGTGGCTACCCCCCCTTTTAGGGGTTGAATTTTTATAACCTATAACCTGGCCGGGGATTTTCTCGACAGATTAGTAAAGTTTTCATCAAAATCCGTTCAGCCGTTTTCACGTGATGCGCGTTCAAATAAACAGACAAACAGATAAACAGACAAATATTCTAAAAACTGTTGGAACGTGTTCTGTTATCAATTCTAAGTATCCCCAGCCAACTTTTTTTCAAATATCTTCCATGTACAGACTTTCGACCCTCTTCAGCTTTATTATATGTATAGAAGATAGATTTATGTAACCTTTCCAAAATCGTGGGTTCAAACCTCGATTGTGCTAAACAGAGTAGAAAAAGTGCTTGTCGAAATAATGCAAAAAGATGACTAAAATTCGGTCAGGATCCATATTATTGTAGTTAATACATATATGTACATACAAGAGGTTAATTATGTCTATAACTCCTATACTATAGCCAACAATCCCTTATATTCCGGGCTCTGTAGTAACATAATATGTGCCTTAAGACAAAAGTGGACGATCGCTCAAAGAAGCTTGTTCACCCAAACATAGTCCCCATTTCCTTCGCTGGATATTAACTTTAAAGAAAATATTTTTACACAATTAGATGTGCATAAATTTACCACAGCTATGCCCCTCTGTCTGTTTGTTTTTTTTTTTCGATTTTTGTTTTATAAAAAAAATAAAAAAAATATTTTTCACTTTTAACTCGTAAGCCTGGCGCCCACGAGCGGCACGGCCCGGAAAGGGATCCTTCGGCATATTTATTGTTGGCTTGCCGTGCCGTGCCGATAGTGGCCGGGCCTTATAATAGGTAATAATAAAAGACAAACGAAGGGGCATAGCTCTGCCGTGCTAAAAACATACTCGTATGCAGTAATCGCAGTTGAAACGTCATGCAATTGTTTATCTTGTTCTCTTTCAATAAGTTCTTTATTTAAACGATGTGTTTCGTGCAAGTACTGCACAAACAGGCACAAACGATAAGCAGGGCAGAGCTATGATTAATGTACATGAAATTGTATAAAATATTTTTCATAATGTATCGAACCGAGAAGCGGTCGTCTACTAGTTATAGGTGAAAAATATTATAATGGAAAATTACGCGGTATTATGTCGTGTCACAATGAATTGCTAAACAGTCTTTGAAATCAAGGGTGTTGATATAACCGTAAACTTGTAATTAATACCACGATCTGTTTGCTGACTCGCCCGTATTGTCAACACCAACAAGGAAATTCGTACAAAGTATTTGTAGCATAACAGGAAATTCGACACAAAAGTGAAACAAAAGACGGAATAAAGCTGGTTGGGTGGGGTACTTAACATGGCATAATTTGTTAGGTACCTCAAAACTCTGAAACTCTGAACCGATCTGTTTTTTTTTTACTTTATGTATCGTACACACCAAGATAACAAACGGGAACGAAGGGGCTTCGGCGTCCTTCATTATAGGTCCTGTCTGGACGGCTTAAAGAACGCCATCTCGTTGGCGTTCGCGGACTATCCGGAGCGTGGCGGCAACATCAAATGAGTCGAATCATTTGACTAAATTTAGTGTGATCTGTTCGCGGTTTAGTAAAAATTGAATTGATAAATAAATTATTTATTTATGGATATGGGAAATAATACCCACTTATTTAGGTACTTACTCCGTTAGCTCAGCGTCCCAAAATGAGACATGGCCTCCGACACAAGACAGCGCCACTTTTCTCGGTCCTGTGCGACCTCTCGCCAATTGTTTAGTCGAAGTTCGCGCAAATCTGCCTTCACCATGTCGCACCAGCAATACCTGGGGCGTCCGATAGGACGTCTTCCTGCTGGGCGGCCCAGGTATACTCTTTTCACGTTCCGATCTTTATCCATTATCTCAAGATGGGCCAACCAACGGAGTCTGTGAGCTGTAAATAATACTAGCATTAATTATTATTACGTCATCGTCCATTATCATATTTATCATGCAGAATTGAGGCGGAACGGACGCCAACGATCGTTTGATTTACCTCCGAAGGCCAACAAGAGAAAGCAAACGCTGAATATTCTTTGTTCGTGATCGTTGGTTTGGTCTGTACGCGACATCACAACAAGATTAATAAATGTATGGGGGTCATCAAACACGTAAAATATTATATCATGGTGTGTTATTAGAGCCAAATTGTTACACAATAAAAGCAAAATGTGGAGCCAACCTCAATCTCCTATTTTTATTGAATTTACTCGTACCTACCGCTTTTTCTAGTGACATCGTTGGTCAGCAAGAATTAAGTACATAGTTCATCATAGCCTGCCAGGCTACAGTCATGAATACCAAAAATGGCATTATAGCTGCAAAGTGCTCTTTCACTGCTAACTATATTTCAAGAAACTAAGTTAAACTGAGACTGATGTTCCATTATACATCTCGTTAACAGAATTAAGTACCAGGCTTTCAGAGCCTGGCAAGAGCTAATTAGGTGAGCGTTATCAATTACTGTTCTGTTCAAAAGTAGAGTAGCGTTTGAGGTTAGGGAATTGGTAATAATTAATTTACAGAAACATCGCCGAAATACTGTAAATTAGGTATGTTTGTAAGTTAGGTTCCGCTTTATTGGACTATGCTATTCAATTCGGTTAACTAACAATTCGTACATTCCAGCAATATTTTCAATATCTTATTTACTAACATTCTCTTACACACACTTCCTTAATAAAAAAAAGTTGGGTACCGACATTACAAGCAACATTATACCGTTTAAGGAAAGAACTTATTCATCCTGGGAAATATACGGGGTTATATTGTGCAAACTTGCGTCTGAGTTGCTCATAAAAGACGTTAATAAGAGATCCCTGCCTTTCTTGCTGAAACTTGTGCTGTATTACGCGAGATAAGACCCGCGGCAAAAGAGCGATTGAAAAAGTTAGATTCAAAGCTGCAACTAAGTAGTTTCGATGTTTAGGGTTCCGTATTTTTAACGATAGCTGCTAACGCGAAAGTCATGAGCGAGCTACCTAAACGATAATTTTAACATTCATTACCATAATTCATAAAAGTTGCTGTGATATCTATATTGAATTCATTATATTTTCATAGATATCCCGCTCCGGTTTTGTTATATGAATCTGTAGTAGGACCAACATAAACGTAAAGAAATCTACATGCCAAAATCGCTCTGCTATCAAAACTATTTAGATATCAGAAACCAGTACGACTGAGTCATTGATTTTTATGTAATGGTGGTTCACCGTGTTTAGGGCTTACGACAAGCGTTACATAAAGATAAGCATGTTATTGGTTTTTCTCAAGTGAGCTTGACGTAGTTTCTGGTAAACGCCTGAGGCATGTCTTCCGATTTGAATCATGCTATGTACTTTACCTATATGTAACTATGTATGAGTGAAATTATTAAAAACTTTCGTTAAAAATAAATGTTAGCGTGTAGTAGCCCTTATCCTTCCGTAGCGCAAAATAAAACCTCATATTACCTACCAGCTTCAGGCAGGTCTGACACTTGTTTCATTTCGCACTTTTTAGACGACGCCATGGTAAAATGTACAGTACCCATTTTTATAGGTATTGTCCTAAGGTTAATGACTATATTTACTTGAAAAGTTTTTATTGATATCTGGTAAAGAACGTGTCTGAGTAGTATTATTTATTGCACCTATTGAGTGCGGTTTTTTTCAAAGAAGTTTATATTTTCGTTAAACCCTATTTTCTAATATGCAAACAGCTCATAGATTCAGCTATGAACATTATATGCCAAGAATACACTGCAACTGCGCAGAACGTGAACTCAATATTGTCCATAATGATTATTCCGGGCTAGCATTTATGCCTATTAGCATACCAAGCCGGACTCCTTGCATTTCAATGGAAGCGCGTCGTTGCTGGACAATACCTACTAAGCGCTTTGTAAAAATACGGTGATCCATAACGAGACCCTCCATATTCAAAAAACTTAGCAACAGATTACAAACCTCTGTTAAAATTTGTCTCTTTCTAATAAACACAAATGACAGAATGACGGATAGGGACAAACTATTATCGAGGGTTTGTTAGATTTGACAAACGTTTCTGAATAACGCCATTAGAATGTAAAGCGACCTATATATGTAGTCATCAAAAGTAACGGATCAGACTACGCGTCAAAAGTATCCACCTCTATATTAAGTTAAAGAGATATGTCTTTATATGTAGAATAATTAATCTAATACACATACTTTTGGCACGATAACTGTAGAGATAGGTATATCTCTATTTGAAAAAGTATTCCGGGGTGACAGATACTTTTGTACGAGAACTGTAGAAGTGTAGAGATAGGTATATCTCTATTTGAAAAAAGTTTTCTGGGGTGACATATACTTTTGTACGAGAACTGTGGAGATAGGTATATCTCTATTTGAAGAAGTATTCCGGGGTGACAGATACTTTTTAACGATAACTGTAGAGATAGGTATATCTCTATTTGAAGAAGTATTCCGGGGTGACAGATACTTTTGTACGATAACTGTAGAGATAGGTATATCTCTATTTGAAAAAGTATTCCGGGGTGACAGATACTTTAATTGTACGATAACTGTAGAGATAGGTATATCTCTATTTGAAAAAGTATTCCGGGGTGACAGATACTTTTGTACGATAACTGTAGAGATAAGTATATCTCTATTTGAAAAAGTATTCCGGGGTGACAGATACTTTTGTACGATAACTGTAGAGATAGGTATATCTCTATTTGAAAAAGTATTCCGGGGAGACAGATACTTTTGTACAATAACTGTAGAGATAGGTATATCTCTATTTGAAAAAGTATTCCGGGGTGACAGATACTTTTGTACGATAACTGTAGAGATAGGTATATCTCTATTTGAAAAAGTATTCCGGGGTGACAGATAGTTACTTTTGGCGCGTTGTTTCATCCTGACTACTATTGATGCTGACTGTACAAACCAGATATTTAGCTTTTATAATATAATATAGCTTTTCGGAAAAAACCTTTGCAACTGCTTGTACATATATGCTTTGATAATCGAAATTAATATATGTATTTATGTGTCATTGTCTTAAGATCGATTTTTACTAGAGTTAGACCAAGAAAAGTGTGCAGCGCTTTTGATAGCCCACGCAGTGCAAGTGTTATTTATACGTCACCATTTCATAGAAGTTTGACGTTTAAAATAACACTTGCACTGCGTGGGCTATCAAAATCGCTGCAGACTTTTCTCGGTCTGATTCTACGAAATCAGTGTTAGAAGTTGCATAGGCAAAATCATGGGTATTTATGTAGGTAAATATATTATTTCCAGTAAGAGATATATAAAAAATCTTACTACCATTAGAACGGTACCTTTCTAATAAATAGTGTACACTATTTGTGATATATCTATGATAAAGTTTTTAAATATAAAACTATTACAAACCCCGGAAAAAAACGCCCAAAATGATCAACTTCTGGGTTTTTCCAAGTATTCCGACATTTCATCATGTAATTAGGTACTATAAATTTAAATACTGCGTAAATTTAAGTAAAAATCGGAAAATGGATTAGTGTTGAAAGTTGACAGTCTTAAAAATAAATACCTACTAATTGTGAAAACCTATGAAATATCGTTAGGTAGCTACGTTCTCTTCTCACTTTCCCCTCTCATCGACTCAAAGGTCAATCACCTTCAAAAGATTAATTCATAGGACAATGTTATGGTGGAAATTTCCATCGCCATGCAAAGAAGGGTTAATGTTAATTAAATCATACATTATTTAGAAACGTAATTTCCTCCCCAGTCGCTTACGTAGATCAAAACACGCTGTTATTGGTTGTTTATCACGTTTATTGTGCTTTTACCTCTTATTCAGGATAAAGGCTAAATTATTGCCTTCATATATACTACCTTTTTAATATAAATCATACTAAACGGCTACTTAAGAATAAGTACCGACCTTTTTGCCCCTTTTAACTTAATGGTCTTGATAACGCCGAAAAAACATGGTATTAAATATAGGCTACACCTGAGACTTTTTATTGATTTTTAAAAATAAAATGTTATCATTAACATCACTTCGCATATAGGTACCTATTTTATACATTTTGTTACTTAAATGGAAAAGGATTAAGCGTCAAGGATTGGTCAAGAAGCTTGATTTCAAAATCCGTCATTGTTGACCGTTGACCACTTTTCTTGGTAATCTTCTTATGCGTGAGCTCGTTGAGGAACGCAGAAATATATAATAAAAACTCGACATTAGGTATATTTAATTTATTTTAACTATAAGTAAATAGGTACTTATAACATTTTCAGTGAAATGGCATGACCGTTAATACTCCACCGTTAGGTATAAATCCACTGTTTGACAAACATCCTCACTAAGGTTAGCGTGAGTAGGTATTAAAGATAACTTAATCATAAAAGTGTGGTCGCAATTGAAAGCCGCCTTTTTTCGGTTCTTTTGTGTAACAACCTATTCGATCACGTACTACTGAATGAAACAAATATTATTGGAAGCTGTTTACTAGATATAAAGAATTTAATCCTTTTATCTAATGAAAGCAGTCCACGCGGTTGGAAAATGTTGGGTCACATCACATAAGTCAAATTACAACGTAAGAGGAGCCAATAATGTAGCCTTTTACTTTTTGACTGTAATGTATATACCTAATGCCATAAAGTTGATTAAACAATTCAGGATGTAACAAAAATTGTGGGGATTCATTTAAGGATATATTTAGGAAAAGAAAAAGAAAAACACGATATATGTTACATTCTGTATACATATATTGTGGAAAGCTCAGCTTTATGATTGCAAAAACCTTGACTTTTGGTATATTGATACTCAGAGATCATTTGATCAAAGTCACCCTTTGAAAAGGAAAGGTTTCGTTGTAAAAAATGGCACACATTTTTTAACAGGTAAATTCTATTTAAATAGTGAGAAGCAGATATACCTATAGAGCATTTTAACAAGAAAAACGTTAGAGTTTTTTTTTAACCTGGCGAATGCATTTTTCCGTAGTTATATTTTCTTTTTGTTAATCGGGTGAAATGTAGCTTATTGCCCGAGTCACAAAAAGGATTTGTCGAAAATCGACTAGTTTTGACTCTACGATAAATGACATGTACGTCATTTCTACAAGATATAAAATCATAACCCCTCCTTTTTACTTCTCCGTATTCAGGTAACAAATCTCGATGCAAACTAAAGTTACTTATTTTTTTTTTTCAATCCACAATTTTAAATAATTGGGACTGTAAAGAAATGAGGGTTATAGCAGCTACTACCGTTAGGTTTATTCACATAAATCAGTGGAATAATAGTTATTTGTTTTACAAGGGGGCAAAGTTGTTGTTTAACCGCTCGTGCTAATATTGATACCCGAGCAAGCGAAAGATTCCAAAGTCGAAAAATGGAACCTTGAGCGTTGCGAGGGTTTCAAAGCACGAGGGTTAAACAAAATTTGCCCCCGAATGAATCACAACATTTTTCACCACACCAACCCGAAGCAAATATTAAATGTAAAATATCAAACAAAATCAAACCAAATCAAATCCAAATGAATGTTATTAAATATTTATCATCCAAAATCATCATTTAAAAGTCAATTCTACCAGCAAACATCAGAAAACAACTCAAAATTGATTACTTTGCCTCACATGTGAATAAAATGCAACTTTGCTATTAGTTTTTGAAGTGCAAAGTAAGCCTTTCCGAGCTGGTGTGGTGAAAAAGGTATTTTATTTTATCCTAAGGACTGAATGGAAAACAATTCCTTTCAAATCCAAATCAAGCTTCGGTTTGTCGTGGGATAAATCTTTTATATTGAGCTGCGTCGCTTTTCCAATTTTAAAAATTGAATAGGATATTGGAAATAGAAATACTTGGAAAATGACAAGAAAATGACGACTTCCTTTCAACGGGACTTAATATCAGTTTTCAATGGAGGTTTTTTACGAAAATATCTGGGCGACCGAGCTTCGCTCGGAAAACATATAAAAACTCAAAAATGTGCGTTTTCCCAGAGATAGCCAGCATAGATACCCAGGCCAGGCAAAGAAGAAGATAAATAAATAAATAAACAAGAATTGCTCGTTTAAAGGTATTCGATAGAAAGATATGGACCGTGCAGGTCTTTGCGTTGACGCATAATTATGTAAGTTCATCTTAGCTAAGAGGATGAGTACCTAGTTTTGTTTGAGACAGACAGCTCATTCACAAAACCTTACTAAGGTAGGCACGCGCAGCTAAACACAGCTTCTGCAGTGAAATAGTTACATAGTTAGGTTTAGCCATCTCATTCTTACAGATTGTTGCCGTCGCAGGGGCTGCAAAAAGAACCGTGAGAACTAAGTATAATCGCATTAATCACAACCATCAGATTTATTAAATTATTCAAATAATTTACTTGTATACATTTTATTGTCAGATTTATGCAACAGGGTTTTCGGTACGAATATTAGAGGTCGCACTTGTTGCTCGCATAATGAATCGAGTGAGAAATGTATTTATTCAGGGTTTCAAACCGCAGGGAGGCGGAAATGCTTTGAACATGATAATGATATGGACTCGATAATAATTGAAGAGAGTGCCGGTCCCTTTCAGAATACGTTTTCAGGATCTTTCAAATTATGTTACCTTTATTGCCTTTGGTAATTGGTTTTTCACAGATTTGACGCACAAGTTATTTTATTTATCATGGTATACGCATTATTTTTCACGGGTAAATCAGAAGATCATAAATTTGTAAGACTCTTTAATGCGACTCGACAATTTTGTATTTAAAATTATTTTGTGGAGGCTTAATTCCACTCGCCTCTTTTCTGGAAACTGAATAATATCACCAACATAATATTATTTAAATAAAAAACCTGCCATGAGCATGTCGGACTATGCTTAGTATACTAGGGGTTCTTAGTTGCTCGTTCGTCACATTAGACATGTTTAAAAGGGGTTTTTGTAGATGCCATGGACAATGGAAATAATAAGCAAAAGGGAGTATCTTCGCCGCATTTACGTCCTTTTACTTTATTCTCCCTCCTCCTCCTCCTCATCCTCCTCCTCCTACTCCTTCCTCCTTCCTTCTTTCGTCCATTTTTACTACGAAGGGATATTTTTCTATGAAAACTCAAGAAAGGATAAACCGATCAGGGGGCCAATTCTTGAATTTCGAGCGCTCAATTTCGTGTGGCTCCCTTCAATATATATATCCACTACTAGGCACAAAATTCTACTACCTAATAAAATTGAAAACGAGTGGTCAGTACCACTAGATTCCCAATTTTTTATTGCTCGTATTTCAAAAATATCAATTCGGCGTTTTCCACAGATTTTTGAGTGACTGAATCAAGCACTCGAAATTCAAAAATCGGCTCCTTAATTCAAACTAGTTTTCATTCAGTTTCCATGAAGCATTAAGCAATTAATCCAAAAAATATTAAAAAAATCATAAAAGTACCTACACTTTACACATAATATTTAAGAAATCATAAAAGTACCTACACCTTTATGATTTTTTAAATATTTTTTGGATCCATGGTTCAAATTTTCAAAAGTTATATTTAAACTTTTTTTTCTTTTTGAGCAAATATTTCCGATTTTTTTTTAAATATTAAATTTAATTATTAAAAAATATTAAACCGGCCCACTGCCATGTTTTCGTTCAAAAATCGTTTAAAAACCAATCCATTGATAGTTCATTTTTACGCTACAGTGAAACATTCAATACAAACATACCCACGTTCATCCATACACTGCTAAAATAATAATAACCTTTCGACAAAGGTGTCGGGAAAAAATATTAATTTTATGATATGAGATGAACCTTATATCCGTGACATCTACCTACTCACTTTTCTCGTAGGTCCATTTACGTAAAAGTAGCCCACAGACAAGACATCCTCTATCCTCTAGACGGACCTTAGAGCAATTATTTCATGAAACCGATGCTGCCAAAAATACAGGGGTGCGGGGGACGAGGTGAGCCAGTCTCGTGCCGTGATTGGTCCGTTCAAAGACATTTGGGCGTCACACAAAGATACTTGATCGAAAAGGAGTAAAACTACCGTATATTTGTGGCAGAGGGGGTAACGCGACTATGTTCAGTCTGGAGGATGTCTTGTCTGTGAAGTAGCCTTATTGTTACGTTACTTCCTGTCAATCCTATCAATCTCACCCACTCGAACATGCCCTCGACGTAATACGATGCTTCATATTCCAAATATATCTATCAAAAAGCGGCCAAGTTCGAGTCGGACTCGCCCATGAAGGGTTCCGTAGCAGCAAGTAACATAATATAAAATTATTATTTTTTTAAGTATTAAAAAACTACTTACTAGATCTCGTTCTAACCAATTTTCGATGGAAGTTTGCATTGTAATTAATGTACATCATATATTTTTTTTAGTTTTATCATTCTCTTATTTTAGAAGTTATAGGGGGGAGGGGGACACACATTTTACCACTTTGGAAGTGTCTCTCGCGCAAACTATTCAGTTTAGAAAAAAAATATATTAGAAACCTCAATATCATTTTTGAAGACCTATACCTAGATACCCCACACGTATGGGTTTGATGAAAAAATTTTTTGAGTTTTAGTTCTAAGTTTGAAGAACCCCCAAAATTTATTGTTTTTTTTCTATTTTTGTGTGGAAATCTTAATGCGGTTCACAGAATACATCTACTTACCAAGTTTCAACAGTATAGTTCTTATAGTTTCGGAAAAAAGTGGCTGTGACATACGAACGGACAGACAGAGAGACAGACAGACAGACATGACGAATCCATAAGGGTTCCGTTTTTTTGCCATTTGGCTACGGATTATAAACTGAAATAAATGTCATATACTAAGAAAAAGGCCCGGCTGTGACCCGGTGGCCGAGTGGCTTAGGCACCTGCCGCGATAGCAGAGGACGCTGGTTCGATTCCAGCCTGGGGCACTAGAGGCCTTGATGGTCACTTTTTCTTAGTATATGACATTTATTTCAGTTTATAATTTATATAGTAGTGTTTCTACTTGATAAAAAATAAATTAAAATATTTTTCTAAAATAATTTTATTTGTTCAAATACTTTAGTATTTGGCTATGGAACCCTAAAAACGCAAAGGTGCCTCGTAAAATAAAATAGAGTGAAGGAATATACGGGAACTGCTGATACTTGCACTGATACTGCGGAGACTGCAATAGCTTGATTGGTTAACCTTTTTAGGGTTCCGTACCCAAAGGGTAAAACGGGACCCTATTACCAAGACTCCACTGTCCGTGCGTCCGTCCGTCCGTCTGTCACCAGGCTGTATCTCACGAACCGTGATAGCTAGACAGTTGAAATTTTCACAGATGATGCATTTCTGTTGCCGCTATAACAACAAATACTAAAAAGTACGGAACCTCGGTGGGCGAGTCCGACTCGCACTTGTCCGGTTTTTTTGAAGTGATAAAGTGTCATCAACGCCATGTCAAAAATTGTATTGAATTCCGTTAACTTCGGGGTATGGTCAAGTACGTTTAAGACAACTAAATGGCATAGTTAATTTAAAAACAAAATCTTTTTTTGCTTTTTTTTTTAATATTTATGTTTAAAAAGTAGTTAAATGTAGCATGTAGCGTTGTTGTAACACGGGCATTACATTTCACTCAACCAAACAATTGAAATCTGTGACATATCAATGTCATTTCGAACATCGATCGACCGAGATTGTACTTAAGTTTAGTAGCAAATGTATGAACTCATTCTAAACACTAATCAATATGTAAACCGGCCCTAAGGCAAGTGTACACGCTTATAGAGGCCTTATAGGAAATAAATATGTAAATTATTGATTATCTCCGAAATGGAGTTAATTAGAATATCGGTGTCTTTGAGAAAGTTACTTGATTTAAGCTCAGGAATGCACCCTTGAAATTAACGGAAATAAAAAAAAAACACGGTGTAAAAGTACATACAACCCGTGTAACAGATCGTCGTGGCGTGTGGAGCACGAAATGTACTGACTTTATATCAAGTCAATGGCGGCAACAAGATTAATAATATGAACTTCGGTGAAGCTGTTTCTACTGGGGCCATATGATTTTACTTTAGTTGAAACTAAAAAAATCTCACATACCTATATGTATTATATAGTGAGTTAAAACCTATCTAAGAACCATCGTAGATGTATCACAAATCTTTGAATAACGCAAATCATCAATTTAATCACACAAAAAAATAAAAATATCTGCGTGATATTTACCTATAATCGTTCGATTCGTAGCTGGCCTGGCCTACGGAAATTGCAATAAGATTCAAAATGAACAAATGGAAAAATAATTTGCCACTTGTGTGGTCCCTCTACGGTTATAGTCTTTCGATTTTTAGCTGGCCCCGACGGCTAATCCTTTGTCTTTTGTTAAGTAAAACCGCACGTGCTATTTACCTGCAAAAAGGGTCTTAATTATTCTATTGGCACCTGAGTGCTGGCTAGTCCAACGCTCAAGAAACCAAAGTAGGTGCGCTCTCCGATAACGCGCCTTTGTTACGCATCTCGATGACACATTTTAGACTGGTTCTGTGGCGTTCGACTCGCCGGCACTCAGAATAGTCTTTCGATTTGTAGCTGGCCCCGAGCGGCTAATCCTTAACTTAATCTGCATAAAATAAATAAATTAAAAAACATGACTGCAGTTTAAAAGCGAACTGAAAAGCTAAAAATATTTTTTTGTTATGTTAGTTACTCAACTGAATGAATGTAAATTAGAATATAAGTGTTCAGTGAAGGTCATAAAGAGCAAACACGGCTGCCACTGTTATTTGTGTGCGTAGTAGATAACAAAAAAAAATATGGTTGTCTGTAAAGTCGGTTTACGGACGATAATTTTGCGTGATAACGTCATAAGAAAAGATTACGTAACGTTACCATGAAGATACGTCCACAACGTTGCCATGGAGATTTGTCCATAATGTGACACTTTTTCGTGCATGCTACCGGTGTTCATCGATTTATAGGACGTTATCACGCCAAAAAAACTACTTTTACGAGTATGGGTCGCATACGGCGCAAAGATCCCTATGGGTCGAAGTGTATCCGCAATGGCCCCCGAAAATGATGGGTCGCATCGCGGCGCTAAATTGTGGCAACGAGAGCCACTCGCAAGAACGACCCATACCCAGCCTCTCAAAAATTCACAGATTTCGTGCCTCACACGACTATCGAGCACATTGGAAATGAATCTACGGAAAAATATTGTCGCTGAGCGACGAGAAAGTCTGGATAAGGAAAAAGTTACAAAATAAAACTACAACGTTGAATGATAATTATTTTATTCTTAGACTAACACAAGTATCCTGGACATAACGCATGTGGACAAACAAATTGCAAAATTTCCACACGCGTATCCAAGTTTGAATAATTGTC
>NC_085969.1:14840741-15076287 GCF_910591565.1 Cydia splendana | reverse complement strand
AAGTCGTAAACAATTTAGTAGGTTGGTGCTCTATTACTATTTTGATACTTTAAGTACTATAGTTCTAACATTTGCCTATAACTTTGATTATAGTAGAAGAGCCGGCCGCAAATTTTCTAACCGAATTGATACCACGATGGTTTCCCATAAAAGTGATGCTAAGTCCGAATTCGATAGTCTGCCACGGCGGAACTTGCCGAAAGTACAAAAAGAAGGCCACTTCCGGTGCGAAAAAAGGGGGCTGATTTAACCCATCTGATACCGAAATAATAGTTATGGCAGCAGTTAGAAATTTACATGTAGACACAGAAAAGCGAAGTCTGCCAGTATTTTTTTTGCCGGAAGTGCTTGGCAGACGCTCTCAAAGGTGGCCACCAGGACCCCTAATTTAACCCATCTGATACCACCATGAAACAAATTCCAGTCGGTAGGTATGAACCCTCATGTCAGGAATATATAAGTCTGCCAAGGCTGTTCCTGCCCAAACACCTTGATTATAAGCAAGACGACCATCGGTTACCGTACACTAACTCATCTGATACCACGATGAAACCAATTTCAGTCGTTAGGTATGAACCCTCATTTCAGGAATATATAAGTCTGCCAAGGCCTTTCCTGCCGAAACACCTTGGCAGACGAGATTATGTTAGCAAGATGTACATCAGTTACATGAAACCAATTCCAGTCAGTAGGTATGAACCCGCATTTTAGGAATATATAAGTCTGACAAGGCTAGGTCTTACCCATCTGATACCTTGTTTGACAAGTCCAGTCTGCCAAGTCAAGTTTGCCAAGGCCTTGGCAGACTTATATATTCCTGAAATGCGGGTTTATACCTACTGACTGGAATTGGTTTCATGTAACTGATGTACATCTTGCTAACATAATCTCGTCTGCCAAGGTGTTTCGGCAGGAAAGGCCTTGGCAGACTTATATATTCCTGAAATGAGGGTTCATACCTAACGCCTGGAATTGGTTTCATCGTGGTATCAGATGGGTTAGTGTACGGTAACCGATGGTCATCTTGCTTATAATCTCGTCTGCCAAGGTGTTTCGGCAGGAAAAGCCTTGGCAGACTTATATATTCCTGAAATGGGGGTTAATACCTACCGACTGGAATTGGTTTCATGGTGGTATCAGATGGGTTGATGTAGGGTAACTGATGTACACCTTGGTAACATAATCTCGTCTGCCAAGGTGTTTCAGCAGGAAAAGTCCTGGCAGACTTATATATTCCTAAAATGAGGGTTCATACCTACCGACTGGAATTGGTTTCATCGTGGTATCAGATGGGTTAGTGTACGGTAACCGATGGTCATCTTGCTTTTAATCTCGTCTGCCAAGGTGTTTCGGCAGGAAAAACCTTGGCAGACTTATATATTCCTAAAATGGGGGTTCATACCTACCGACTGGAATTGGTTTCATCGTGGTATCAGATGGGTTAGTGTAGGGTAACCGATGGTTACCTTGCTCACATAATCTCGTCTGCCAAGGTGTTTCAGCAGGAAAAGCCTTGGCAGACTTATATATTCCTGACATGAGGGTTCATACCTACCGACTGGAATTGGTTTCATGGTGGTATCAGATGGGTTAAATTAGGGGTCCTGGTGGCCACCTTTGAGAGCGTCTGCCAAGCACTTCCGGCAAAAAAAATACTGGCAGACTTCGCTTTTCTGTGTCTACATGTAAATTTCTAACTGCTGCCATAACTGTTATTTCGGTATCAGATGGGTTAAATCAGCCCCCTTTTTTCGCACCGGAAGTGGCCTTCTTTTTCGTACTTTCGGCAAGTTCCGCCGTGGCAGACTATCGAATTCGGACTTAGCATCACTTTTATGGGAAACCATTGTGCATTTCATCGTGGTATCAAGTCGGTTAGAAAATTTGCGGCCGGCTCTTCTACTATTAAGTACGTGAATTTATTAATTCCTGAATCTCATAAACAGGACAAGTGTGTAAAGGAAAGAATAAGCTAGAAGTTCTGGACAAGGCTCGGAACCGGTTTTAAAAATAGCGGTTAATACCGGTTTATTTCGGTTTTACTCCGAACTTTCATAAGAACGCGAACGTTTAAAGAACTTTATTTTAACCTAAATAAACCGGTTTATTCTACGAGCGAGCGACGAGACGGCCAGGCCGGCGCGCACAAGGTCACGGCACAAGCAACTACTTGTTTTGTTTTGAGACTTTTGAGTTTAGGTAGTTTAGAAAGATGCGTGCGCCGCATTGTGGGCTGAAATTCGGCTCTCATTAACATAAAAACCGAAGTTGTTATTTTTATAATTGAAGTGAAAACTTCTTTAGCGGCGCTAAGCACTGTTTGAGGTGGAGAAAAAATGAGAAACTCGAGACAACGTAACGCGTAACTCACTGACGTCATGTGTGACGGACAATGTTATTCACCAAAGAACTTTAGTCATAACGTATCAGAATCAGGTCAATTATTTAAAACTGGACTTTTATATTAAGCAATAAAGCTCAATGTTCTAATCTTGTACGGGCTGAAATACGAGGATCTCACAGTTACATAACTTTATATCACTCCAATATATATAATAATTCAATAAAGCTACATCTTGATGAAATCGCTAATAAAAGTGAACTCTAATACTGGTGAAATAAACTCAAAATATCATGATGATGATATTTAGATGCGAGGTCTGCAAAGTAACTTTAAAATTTCTATTCGAATTTTAAACAATTAACGCTACAAATTTAAGCTCACTGGCCAGCAATTTCGGAACTAAAGTTTTTCAATAGAAAGGAGGATGGGTCAATTATACATATTGCTGGAGACATTTTGGACTAGTCATTGAGTTTTCACTTCTGTCGGCACTCCCGGAGTGCAACCCGTTGTTTTTTTTTTATTGAAATAGGTTTTGCCCAGCATTGTTATGGTAACCTATGAATTTTAGACGATTTGGAACTTAGAGGATATAACCAACGGAGACGCCATGTCTAAAATTTTCGGTACAAAATAGTCTGCCGTTTTTTGCGGGGGAGGGGCACATCAAATGTATAGGTACGTCATGTCAGATAAACGTCAGTCCATACATATGGTTGACATGTGGTTGACCATTGGCCGCCTATTTTCGACAGAGGGGAACGCCTGTTAATGGCGGCTCCATTGTTAATTACTCCGAGATTTGGAATGAAAATTGTCGAGTAACGAATTTAAAAAAAAAATGTATGGAGCAGGAACTATGTGATTTTTTGTTCGGGCTCCATAATTTTTTTATGAAAAAAAAATCATAACTATACTATTTTCAACTCAAAACATTTGAAACTTATAACTTAGCATAAACATACTGGGCAAAACCCATTTCAATAAAAAAAAACTTAAAATTTTGACTTTGGTTTTTGTGCCTTTCCATAGAAACAATTAATGATTTAAGCCTTTATAAGGCAGAGGGAATATATTTCCCACCCGATTTTGAACTTTATATCAAAGAGATAGGGTTCAATTTTGCATAATTCCTGACAGGCCTTTTTTGAAACAGAAAATCATAACTCTACTATTTTCAACTCAAAACGTCTGAAACTTATAACTTCGCGTAAACATACTGGGCAAAACCCATTTCAATAAAAAAAAAACTTAAAATGTTGACTTTGGTTTTTGTGCTTTTCCATAAAAACAATTAATGTTTTTTTTAAATGCACCCGTGATGGACATATGCCAAAAAATTGCAAATTATGCAAAATATTTTTTTATAGATAATTAAGGTCTTTAATTCGTCCACAATTGAATTTTTATTATTTGTTACGAAAATGAGTCATAATATATATTATAGTTAGCTTTAGTAACGACAATAGACGCAGTTAAATTGTTGACGAATTATAGCCTTTATTATGTAGATACATTGCAGACCAAAACATAATCACACCATTTTTAGCACTAGCGGTTGACCAAAATCAGCTGCAAATGGTGTTTAAGGTATGAAAATCGGCACGATTAATCTTTAGGCCATTTGAATCAATTTGACCCGTAGCACCAAAAAATAAAAACAAACGGAAAGGAGTTACGACGTCATCTTTTTTTTGTATGGAAAAAAACAAATTTTTGTTCAGAAACTTATCGTGTGTGGTATTAAATGAAAGGGCATTTTGAGCCGGTTCTAAAAATATATCACATTATTATATTTCCGTCACTTGCATTCAATTAAAATAAAAATAAATTGCAAACCATACCAAGTTTGGGCTCCTCCAGATACGAAACCGTTAAATTATTTTTTGTAAAATATACCTCAAGTAATACCCAATATCCTCATATCTAACCCCAAGAAATTAATTTCGAAAATATTTAGATTTAGTATTTTTTCAAATTTTTTACTATTACAAATTGTGATCTATCAATCTATCAATGAAACGGCCTCCTAGCCTAGTCGATAGTGACCCTGCCTATGAAGCAGGAGGTCCCAAGTTCGAATCCTGGTAAGGGCATTTATTTGTGTGTTCATCATCATCATCACACAAATAAATGCCCATATACACATATATACAAGCCCTGGTAAGGGCATTTATTCGAATCTGGGACCCCCTGCTTCATAGGCAGGGTCACTATCGACTAGGCTAGGAGGCCGTTTCATTGATAGATTGATAGATCACAATTTGTAATAATAAAAAAATTGAAAAAATACTAAATCTAAATATTTTCGAAATTAATTTCTTGGGGTTAGATATGAGGATATTGGGTATTACTTGACGTATATTTTACAAAAAATAATTTAACGGTTTCGTATCTGGAGGAGCCCAAACTTGGTATGCTTTGAAAATTATTTTTATTTTAATTGAATGCAAGTGACGGAAATATAATAATGTGATATATTTGTAGAACCGGCTCAAAATGCCCTTTCATTTAATACCACACACGATAAGTTTCTGAACAAAAATTTGTATTTTTCCATAAAAAAGATGACGTCATAACTCCTTTACGTTTGTTTTTATTTTTTGGTGCTACGGGTCAAATTGATTCAAATGGCCTAAAGATTAATCGTGCCGATTTTCATACCTTTAACACCATTTGCAGCTGATTCCCGAATTTCAGGCTGTACCACTATCACTAATTAGGTATCTGATTGCAACAAAAGATTTAAATATAAATACTTATACACCCATCATATACCTATTTTTTTGTATTTGGAACTAATTTTATTAATGCACTAAATGAAATGAACGTCTTTCCCGAAGCAGAAGTTTGTTACAAATGCAGAATTAAAGAAAACAGAGCCTGTTTATCGTGCGTTGGAATAAACCGGTTTTAATAGTTCTTAACCGTTTAATGTGACAAGAACTTTATTTTAGCATTCCCCTAAAAACCGGTTTGAAAATAACGGTATTACGAACAAAACCGAAACGAAAAGGTTTTGCGCTGAGTACATCATAACGGTTTGGAATTTTAACCGGTATCCGAGCCTTGGTTCTGGAAAATATCAATAAAATCAAAACGTTGGAACGTAAACATGTGTGTTTGTCGTTGACTGTACTTTACATAGTGGTAAGAATTATGTAAGCGGACTTTGAGTGCACGTCAACGTATATTTAACTTATTTCCTTAGGTACCTTACGTGTGCATAGAAACACATAAATATTTTCTAGTATCAAAACTAAAATTTTTACTACACCAAGTGTGACCAGCCCAAGATTTTTTGAATTTCCCGCCAAAACTTAGTGTAATATTTCAGTATCCAGCCTCTACCGATAAAATGTGGTGCGGACGCAAGAATATCATATATCATATCATATCATATTTATTCATCAACAATACAAGATTGTGTTTGAAATGCACATAAAATACAATTACAATAAAATAAACAACATTTGAAAATAATAATAACAATAATAGTAAGCACTAGTAACATATTTTAGCCATTATAGGACGACATTCACAGTATACATAATGAGATCATACCAATTTGTGACCCCCTATTTTCGTTTTGGCTCTAATATCACCATAAATATAAATCTAAAATTGGTGATTAAATTGGAAATTGACGCCATTTTGATCAAATCGGTCGATTTGATCACCCCGTCTAGACTTCGCTTTAGCCAGTTCATGTCTATGGTCCAGAAGGACGAATAAAAAAAGAAGTAAAATGTCAAGTGTGTCAAACTTTTGACACCGTGTGTGACGTTTCTTTGTTTTCATACATTCGCTTTGTTTAGAAACGAACGTTTGTCAATTTAATGTGAACCATTGCTTTGTTAAAACTCTTGTAACTTGCCAAATCATGTCGGGCTGTGACTCCCAGAAAGCAGAAACTTCTAAGGACAACATATCCACCAATTCCATCGACGAAGGCCTTCCTCGAGAACTAAGCCAGTTAAGTTTGTCGAGTGCCTCAAGCCAAGACGAGTTTTACTGTGATAAAGGGCATTCCGAAACAGCTTTGAAAAATATATTCGGATATTATCAGGCTCAAAAGCTATGTGACGTAGTTTTAATAGCAGGTGGAACAAGGTTAGTGCCAGTATTTTATAAATTAAACTGTGTTTATCTATTCCCACTTATTATATGGAAGTTATTACTATACAGTAATCACAAAGAGACTGCCTTAAAACTAAAATAAAACAGGTAGGCAATAAATTGTAAATATTAAAAATGTTTAGTCAATAACTATTTAAAGTATGCTGTCTCACTAAATAACAAATTTAAACTGATATTTGGCATTAAAATACTTCACAGCTATAGATTTGTTATTGCTTCTGACAGGATATCAGCGCACAAGATAGTATTAACATCATGTAGCGAATACTTTGCTGCTATGTTCACCGGATCATTGCGGGAGGCACAGCTGGCCGAGATAACATTGGAGCGGGTGGACTCCCAGGCACTGCAGGCACTTGTTCATTACTGCTATACTGGCACTATAGGTAATTTGTTATTATTTCTATTTATATAGCCCTTTATTCTGAACATAAATTATTTTACATGAATGTATATTTGTTATTGATTTAAATATCTGAATCTGAATTCAGTATGCCTTCAGCTTCTTCCAGTGCTCTCTATCCCTTGCCACCCCTGTTCAGAGTGGTCCTACTATTATTATTTGATATGATTTTGTTTAATATTCATCTCTTTTGAATTGACGTCCTTGTTATTTGTTATGATTCACATGTTAATAAAGCCACATTCCAATAAGACTCCTTGCAAAACTTTAGTCGTCTTCTTATAAGATTCACCTTGTTGTCACTATCAGTGGCAGATTTGCCCTAAGGCCCAGTAGGCCCGGGCCTAGGGCGGCAAGATAATTAGGGGTGGCAAATTGTGACAAAAAATTTGCTGATGATAACAATATAAACTCTAAACGTAGTCTATAGATAAGTAGTTGAGCACAGACTCCAACCAATCGCTTTTTAATACAATCCATTGTATTAAAAAGCGAGACTGCAGGCCGAGCATGGCGCAGCGAGGCCAAAGGCTAAGCTGAAGTAGAGGACATGTGGAACACAAACCAATGGTAAATTGAGGTAAACAGTGAGGCTAAGGTCGAGCATTCGTATGAAAAACTGTACTGGGGTATTTTCTTCGTTTTAATCAATATTCAGCTGTTCAGCCTCGCAAAATATTAACTATTGAGAAAATCAACATTGCGACACTAGTTGAGCGTAGCCTTTAGCCTCGCTTAAAATTTGCCATTAGAGGTAGATAGGAAAATGACTGAATAAGTGAGTGAATAAGAGCGAAAAAGACTTCGTTCGACGAGTCGAGGCCCGAGGGCCGAGCTGATACTCGGCCAACGCCTGAAGATTGAAATTAAAAACGCAAACTTATAGATGGTCAAGCAAATCTTGTCAGTAGAAAAAGGCGCGAAATTCAAATTTTCTATGAAGCGATATCCCTTCGCGCCTACATTTTTCAAATTTGCCGCCTTTTTCTACTGACAAGATCTGCTTGACCAACTAGATTTCCCTGTACTGAATTTCGTAACATTTCGTAAGTTTCGGCCCGGCCGAAAGGTTCGGCCGTTTTTTGGCCGAAACCGAAACTACAGCCGAATCATGAAATTTTGGCCGAAACTGGCCGAAACCGAAACCGAACCTTCGGTCGGACACTAATATAAAGGCCCCTTCCTGTAGCCACCCGGCTACAGGGCCTAGGGTAGCAAAGACTGCAAATCCGCCACTGGTCACTATCATCATAAATCACATAAATAAGAATTAGTCATTCAATTATAAGTTACTATGTTTTAACTATTAATAATTAATAATTATTATCACTATTAGTTTAAAAGTTTTCAGGTTATTTATTATTATTAATTTGTCTAATGAACCTGCCTAAATTATTCTTTGCAGTGGAAATTTTAATAACTGTCACATACATTTGCATATATTTTTTAAAACATATTAGTTTCAACGAACATATCAACTTTCAGAATTAAGAGAAGAGACAGTGGAAGTCCTGCTGTCCACAGCAAGCTTGTTACAGCTCAACACAGTCACAGCCGCGTGCTGCGCCTTCCTGAAGAAACAGCTTGATCCGTGCAACTGTCTGGGGATCGGACTGTTTGCAGAACAACAGTCTTGTCTGGCCCTGCAACGGAGTGCTTTGGAGTACACCTATCAACATTTCATGCAAGTAAGTTGGTCTGATCCCAGATCAGGGCAAAGGCAGAATTAGAAATGGAGAAATGTGAGCCCTTTACTCAAACGAAATCCGTATCCCTACGCTTTAAATCCCTAAACATTGTATTATAAATACATATGTTTGAAACCTAATTAACTTTGCCTTATTTAAATAAAGAGGCTTACTATTAATATTAAAATTCTAAGAAAGGTTTTATAATAAACTTGCCTTACTCCCTTACTTTTTGTAAAAAAGAACATTGTAAATTGTAACCTACGTTGTGAAGTGCTTTCTACTTAATTAGTTAATTACTTATCAAGAAAAATCTCAGTTAAGTGGTACCTAACATATACCTAAACAGTTTATTATTGAACTCAGGTAGTGAAACATCAAGAGTTTCTTTCACTACAAGCGGACCAGCTAGCCAGTCTGCTCAAATCCGACGATCTCAACGTGGTTACTGAAGAGAATGTGTTTGAATGCTTGATGACGTGGGTGCAACATGACAGCGCCAAACGGGAGCAACACCTGCCGATGCTACTGAAGTTGATCAAACTACCTCTACTGTCCTCTGAGGTAAGCTAGCTACTGACTTCTAGTAAGCAAGCGACTCTTTAACCGTCAAAGACGAAAAACTAACGCGGGCTACAGCCCAATGTCAACCATCGTGCATTCCGATAAGGGTCATATCATATTGAAGCGCCGTGCACGATAGGCGGGACTTTCAAAGGTTTAAGTAAGCAGTTACAACCTCAATATAGTTACCGGAATATACCTAATGTGTTCTGGTCAGCTGGTGTCCTATGAGGGAAGTCATCATATTAGCCAAAACACCCCACTGCTGAGCCTGCTGGACGTTACTTAAGGATATTTAATTTTAATGCTATGAACGGATCTCCCGTGCAGAACGCGAAAGTTGAAAATGTTAGGTTTTTTAAGGATCTTCAGAACAATCTGCGTAAACCATTTGAAATGTTAACGTTAATCCACAAAATAAATACAACTTGGTACCAATGTCAATATTTGTTTAGTGACTTTAGTGTGTCATAAATATTGTACCATCACGCTCCGCGATTGTTGAGCCTGGGTCCTAGCTAAATTGGACGTTCAATACTTACGCTATAGAATTTCCAATTAAGCAAGAACCCTAAATGGCGTAACAATCCCGTGTGGTGACTGTACATACCTTTTCAGTATTTGATAGACAAAGTGGAGCAAGCGTGCGGCAATGTGCCTGAATGCCAGCCGCTCATCATGGAGGCAGTCAAGTGGCATCTCCTGCCCGAGCGGCGGTCTCTCCTGTTCTCACACAGAACCAGGTAATTCAATTTAATATAATCAATGTGACGGATGATATCGTCAGGTGACAAGCAAAACTCACTAATTACCACCACAAGTTCATAGCCATAGTGAACCATATTAGTACTTAAATTTTTAGTAATTAGTGAGTTTTGCTTGTCACCTGACGATATGTGAAAAATATAACACTTTAAACTCTCGCGTTTTGTACACATATTTAATTACACAAACGGGTCTACCGCGATATAATTTCATTGTTTTTACCTTTAATTCCGACGTTTCAGCTGAGTTGCACCAGCTGTGTAACTCACGTAGACGTGTAGACGTGTGTGTGATATGTGAAAAAGTTACAAGGTCAAACTCATGTTTTTTGCGTTTTTTATTATTATTTTAACCTTTTGAGCGCCATAGAATTTGTCATCGAGCGTGCTCGTGTCGCCGGGGGGCACGAAGTTATACGAAGTTTTGTCTTATTTATCAGACCGCGGCGAAATGAGCCCGATTTTGTTTGTCTTGTATATCAGACTACGGCGGTCAAAAGGTTAAAATCAACCTTATACTTTTAAAACAGTTTTAAAAATTGCTTATGTTTTTGATACAAAGAGTTTACTTTACAGTGGTTAAGTAGGAAAATACTGATGTTTGATCTTGATAGGCCGAGGACTTCCACCATCGGACGACTGCTAGCTATAGGCGGTATGGATGGCTATAAGGTAAGAGAAACACACTTGATTAACCATTCCGCGGATACGCGTTACTAAATTTTTTATTTAAATGTATTTTGAATTAGTTATAACTCAATACTTCCTGCACGGATCCACCTTCTGGCATAAGAGAGGTTAATATAAATAATAATTGTTCTACACAGGGTGCCAGCAATATGGAGATGTACGATCCCCGAACGAATTCGTGGACGCCATTCATGCGGATGGGAGCTAGGAGGTTGCAGTTCGGCGTCGCTGTGATGCAGAACAAGCTCGTAGTCGTTGGCGGCAGGGACGGGTTGAAGACATTAAACACGGTACGTTCTCACAGTACGCTTTGGTACGAATAGTGGATGAGGGTGGGAGCTAGGAGCTCAAAGTCGTGGGCGGAAGGGACGGTGTGACGACTTGACCGGGACTTTTTGGATATAATCTGTCGATGATATCAAACACAATTCAGATCAAATTCGTAACCAGTTTTTACAATCAGAATAAGCTTCCATTTGTAGTGTCACGTTGCAATAAAGTTTACTGATAGACAGTCTGAAAGGGATTCGAAAGTTTTCTCTGCAGCTGGAAGTTCTCCCTGGAAGTTTTCTGACGAGTCCAACGAGTACGTTTCTACGAGTCAAGTTCCAGAGAGAACTTCCTGCAGAGAAAACTTTCGAATCCCTGTCTATCAGTAAACTTTATTGGTCCTTGGTCTCCGGTTGACGTTGTATGTTCTATAGAAATAGTACTACTATGGTATACCTAAATTTTCACATCACCTGACGGGTGATCTATTTTTTGCTTGTAGGTGGAGTGTTTCGACCTGACATCGCTCACGTGGAGCACCATAGCACCGATGAACACGCACCGGCACGGGCTCGGGGTGGCGGTGCTGGGCGACGGACCCAACTCGCCCGTCTACGCCGTCGGCGGCCATGACGGCTGGATCTATCTCAACTCCGTCGAACGGTGAGCGATCCAACTTGTAGGTGAATTCGACCTGACATCGCTCACGTGGAGCACCATAGCGCCGATGAACACGCACCGGCACGGGCTCGGGGTGGCGGTGCTGGGCGACGGACCCAACTCGCCCGTCTACGCCGTCGGCGGCCATGACGGCTGGATCTATCTCAACTCCGTCGAGCGGTGAGCGTTCCTACTTGTAGGTGGAGTCGACCTGACATCGCTCACTGGCAAAGGCTCGTCGAGGTCGAGCGGTGAGCGCATGTGTTTTATAACACACGGGATACAATTAGATCAATTGCGCCACCTTTTCCTGCACAGAAAAAGACTGGCGCCGTTCCAATCCTATTTGCATGGGTTGTACGCCTTGTAGTGGCTGGATAGTTTGTCTGTAGTTGGGAGATACCTATCGTAGGCAGCCGGATCCATCAGTACGTGAGAGTTCAAGCAAGATTGGCCGACCCAGTGTTCAAATTAGATATGTCACATAACATTAAATAAATAAATAAATAAATAAATAAATAAATAAATAAATATTATAGGGACATTCATTCATTGTCTCGCAATTCAGCGGTGAAAGTGTAAAAAGGTCTCGCGACTTTCGTACACAAATTGCAATCCCACGGAGTGTGGGGCCAATTGCTCAGTGCCTAAGTTCATGACAATATGTAGGCTAGGCATAGGCTGGCTATACACATTAATAAATTGATCCTAATATTACTATACGCTTACGCTCGCAGAGTTCATGTTGAGACTTTACTTATATAACAATAAAATGTTAAGTGATCACGTTTACTCGGACAGATGGGACGCGTGCTCGCGCACGTGGACGATGGTGTCGCCGATGTCGGGCGCGCGTAGCACTTGCGGCGTAGCGGCGCTACGCGGGCGCCTCTACGCCGCGGGCGGCCGCGACGGCGGCGCCTGCCTGCGCTCCGTGGAGTGCTACGACCCGGCCACCAACCACTGGACCAACTGCGCGCCCATGACGCGCCGGCGAGGGGGAGTCAGCGTGAGTTATCTTATCTTAGGGCCAGTTGCACCAACCACAATTGACAGACTGATCAACGTCAGCCGGCGCGTCCCGGCGCTTTACTATGAAACTTTCCATACATACAAATTTAGCGAACTCTTTAACGATACGAACAGTTTGGTGCAACCGACTCTTACTCTTACTGTAACTGGATTTATCTGACTCTTTAGTCCCGAGGCGGGAGGCTGGCCGCGACTGGGCTTTGTGCGCACTAAACTTACATTATGCGCCGCCGCGTTTACTACTGCAAGTGTCAGGCCAATTCCAACAATTAAATGTGATACTGATCTAACATGGATCTGATATCATTCCAATATTTATGAGATGGTTTCAATCTCTTTTAGAGGACCTGCTGAATTGCGCATTATCAGGCGTGGCTCGTCACTCCGCGATTTCGTCGCGTTGCTACAAGTATATGCGGCCACACCAATTTTGGTGTCTAGCAGTAGTAGTTGCCGTGCAGCGGTATGGAACGGACGCCTGCTCGCGCTTGCGCCACCTTGCGGTCATATCTGTCGTAATAGACGCGGATTGTTAGAGAGTGAACCTTCTGTACCTGGTACTATTATTTATTCTGTTGCATTATGTCAACCTTCAACCTTCTCACTTTTGAAACTGACAGCTAGATCAGTGTCAGATCAATATCATAATGGAACGAGATTTAATAACCAAATCTCGAATTTGCCTGTGTATACATGTCCTACGTCTTTAATAATATATCGCATTTCATAGCGCCGAATATAAAACAAAACTTATTATTATGCAGGTGTGCGCAGCGGGCGGATATCTTTACGCACTCGGTGGTCACGAAGCTCCGGCTAACGCTGCGGGCGGCCGACTAGCCTGCGTGGAGCGCTACGATCCTACCACTGACACATGGATACTCCTAGCGCGCCTGAGCTACGGCCGCGACGCCATCGGCTCCTGCCTGCTCGGGGACCGCATCGTTGCCGTGGGTGAGTTCTGAGTTCTATACAACGCTAGACCCTGCCAGTCGTAGCACTAGTAACCCTGCCACTCGTAGCCGATGCTCTAACGCTGCGAGCGGTCGACTAGCCTGCGTGGAGCGCTACGATCCTACCACTGACACATGGATACTCCTAGCGCGCCTGAGCTACGGCCGCGACGCCAACGGCTCCTGCCTGCTCGGGGACCGCATCGTTGCCGTGGGTGAGTTCTGAGTTCTATACAACGCTAGACCCTGCCAGTCGTAGCACTAGTAACCCTGCCACTCGTAGCCGATGCTCTAACGCTGCGAGCGGCCGACTAGCCTGCGTCGAGCGCTACGATCCTACCACTGACACATGGATACTCCTAGCGCGCCTGAGCTACGGCCGCGACGCCATCGGCTCCTGCCTGCTCGGGGACCGCATCGTTGCCGTGGGTGAGTTCTGTACAACGCTAGACCCTGCCAGTCGTAGCGCTTGTAAGCCTGCCACTCGTAGCCGATGCTCTAACGCTGCGAGCGGCCGACTAGCCTGCGTCGAGCGCTACGATCCTACCACTGACACATGGATACTCCTAGCGCGCCTGAGCTACGGCCGCGACGCCATCGGCTCCTGCCTGCTCGGGGAACGCATCGTTGCCGTGGGTGAGTTCTATACAACGCTAGACCCTGCCAGTCGTAGCACTTGTAAGCCTGCCACTCGTAGCCGATGCTCTAATTAATGCTGCGGGCGGCTAATGCCTGCTTTTAGCTTTAAATAGGTACTTAAAATATCGCAGTGTGCGCCGTCGGCAGGGCGTTCATCCTCATACCCTGTAATCTTAATGATCGCGCACTGTGCCGTTTAAGGGGAATTTTCCTCCCGCGGACGGTTCGGCTGTGAAATGAGATCCGAGGTTTTCTCAAAAAATCAGTGTACAGGTTTTTCAAGGATCGGCAACGTCCATGTACCTCACATCCCTGGAGTACTAGGCGTCCATAGGCTACAGTGATCGGTTCCCATCAGGCAGGCCGTATGCTTTTTTGCCACCGACGTGGTATTAATGAATTGTTTGTCACCAGGTGGTTACGACGGCGTGCAGTACCTCTGCGTGGTGGAGGTATACGACCCGGAGGCGGACTGCTGGCGCAAGCTCGCGCCGCTCAGCACCGGCCGCGCCGGCGCCGCCGTGGTGGCCGTGCCGCCGCCCCGGCTCTTCTGATCATCGTCCGTCGTCATCACTATTAGCATGCGGCCCGTAAGCGAGTTAGAGTGAGACGCAGTACGATCATGCCTTTGGTGTAACGTTATACCGTAGCACTCGTAGCATTCGTGAGCATAAAACTACAGCGTAACATTTGTAACGCCGAAAGATTAGCATCGCCTCTCGGCGCATACGTCGCATAGCGCCGCAAAAATATTGGAACGGCGTTAATAATAGCGTAAGCGCCAACCGCCATAAGGTACCTTTACCCGTGGTACCCGTAATATATGTATGCATTTGCTCATTGAAAATCCTCTATTACTGTAAAGAGGTTCGATATCATGTACAATATCGAGCCTCTTAAGGTAATAAACGCATCACTTTGGTGTTCGTGCCCGAATTAGTTCACGTATGATCATTAAACATGTCTCTGTTAGTTAAAGTTAGTTATGTCTGTTTCTGACATAAACTGCTTGTAACTAAAATACGTTTTGTAACTAAAATTTCGAATATGATCTAGTCATTCTATTTCATATTGCCTTATAAATTAGGCAACACGTAGCTGCAATTTAAAAACTGTTTAAAAAAACTATATGTACTATTAATGTAGCATAGGTATCGAATTTATTGATGATTTATTTTAGTTTAATTACCTAGAATTTAAGTTTTATTTTTCGTCCGCGTATGGCGACTATGTTTTTTTTTTATTATAAAGGTATAATTTTTTTTTTCTCAAATTGCACAGGGATATTTGCATTTCTATCCGTTCTAAGCTCATGAAGGAATACCGTAGAGTTTCGTATCTTTGCCTGCGCTACCTATTTTCGCCTAGTTTGACATAAGTTGCCATTAACAAAATGTTTCTAATGTAAGCCTTACATAAAACTGCTAAATACAAAGTATTTTTTACGGGTGTCAACATTCTTCGAACAATCTGCGGCTAACTTCACGCAGTTGACTTTTAGTGAGGTTTTTTCGTGACACCGACCACACGTTTTTTTTAACCAGTGTTTTAACTTCAGTTTTAAACGGTGATTTGGACCCGGTAATTATAAACTTTTTACATGATTATATCCTATAACTATTTCTTTTTCATATGAAACTATTATTTAATGGCTAGCTTACGTTTAGAAGTCACAATTGGATAAAACATTGGTGAGGGTACTTTGCGTCCATCTTGTTGCCAAATTTCGCCTACCCCTAGGGTTGACAAATTTTTTGTACCACATTCATTGGTGGATGACATTACTTGTTTCCAAATTTAAATATTATCTTATGTTTGGTTATTTTAGTTTACGCTTTATGCAAATGTTTATTTCTACTCTTACCGATGTTGAGTAGGTACCAAATAGGTATTTTTATGTCTCACTTTGTGTAAATAAGGTTGATTTGCTGGCACTTACTTACACTTACGATAATAACAACAATTTTGCAACAATTATACAATTTTGTTAAAAATAATATTTTTTTTTAACTTATAAACCATTACTCCCCTTTATTTGGCATGTTGGTTAATTTTTGGCAGCCCTAGCTTCATTATAGAAAATGTATGAAAACAACTTCAGACTGTTACCAAACTTCGCCTACTACCCCGTTTTTTAAAAATATGCCTAGTCTGGTGTAGTTAAGGTTCATAGTATATTAGCACATTCCAAGGAGATATGACTTAACATGTGTAAGTCACAGAAAAGTAAGTATTAGCGGCAAGGCATGCCATAGGCGAAGATTGGGAAAAATACCCAAACATCGCCTATTGCCTTTGGGGCCATTTATGACCAACTTAACCAATGAAATTCTAAGTTTTAGTGGTGTATACTGATAGTTGGGAGTACTAAAAAACATTTCTTCGTCTTAACGGATTAAAATGCTTTCAAATTTGAGAGATTTTTTGGGAAAAGTGTCAAAATCCAGGCGAAGATACGAAACTCTACGTACACAATTCCGAAAATATCTAAACGTTCCTCCCTTATTGGATTTGATCTCAGTGTCAAGGTATGTTATTAATTTTATTATTTAAGAAAACTGCTTAGCTTTAGCAGTAGTAGAATGACTTTAGTTTAAAATGAAACTTACTTTTCCTTATTTTAGATTATTTTTGTATCTTTATTCTATGATTAAGCTTGAGAAGGGTTAAATTTAAAAGTGTTATAAATGATTAACAAATGCAACGAATAAGGTAAATTTTCATGACAGTTTTTCTAAATTATCTTCTATCGAAGGCACACAGTGGTTTTAAGAATTATATGAAGTAATTTGACATGTATTTGATGACATTTTACCAGCACGTTATTATGATTAAAATCGATAGTGTAGTAACCAACGTTTATTTTATGGTTCAACTGTACCTTTGTTTTTAAAAAAATGTCTAAATACTCCAAATAAAATAAATGTTGGGTATTCTGGATTCCACTTTAAGCATTTAAAAATTGTATTACACTGTGATGATGTTTTCTAAGTACTTTGTATGTTCATAGTTTATTCATTTTGAGTATCATCATCATCAAAAATACTAGAACAGTGAATAAAGTACAAACTATTTAGAGAAACGATTAGACTTCAACCTTTCTGCCTAAAGCGAGTTCTCATATTAATATTACCTTACATACTATCATAGTGCTATTTTTTGTATGTTAAAGGCATAATATTACGACAGTATGATTAAGGAATGAAAAAAGGTTTTGTGGGTAAGCATTAGTTAATGGTCCCCTAAAACACCTATAAATTGAGGCTTAAACACTTGCCTTTAAAGAGCTTAACAAAGTACGATTCTTCCATTTCCATCAATATGTATGCTTCATAGAAAACAATGAGAATGAATGAGTCGAAACGAAGCAGATATAGTACGTGTATATCGCGGAGTACGGATTAACGATCATACACAAAACCATCCTCAATTGTTCTTGATTTAATGTAAATCGTTTTTCAGATTAATCAATTTACCACGACAGCCCTCAGAGCAGCCACAGTTATATTATAATGAAATGAAAGTTATAATTGCTCTCTCATTCCATCAGACTGCTGCATCCTTAGGTTTGGCTCAAGATATGTTGAGTGCAATGTTGCTTTTATATATCGCATAACAAAGATAGTAGCATTCCGATCATTTTAAAAATTGCAACGACAAGTTGGTGGAAAAATTGTAACATTTAGAGTCTTTTTATCATCATTGATAATTTGATGGCTCAATATTTTATTTTTATTACTTTATTAAATCAGTATTATTGTAATTATTTTAGATTTGGTTAAAAGCTTTTTGTGGCGAATTTAGGTAAGTTTTTTATTTGATAGGGGACCTTTCCTGTGATGTTAGAGATAGTAAAGCTAGAAAAAGGTTTAGTGATAAATTATAGGTAATTCTTACGACATATTTAGATTTGTTCTGGTGCATTAAAATATTTAGGGTAGGTAGATACCTAACTTGTAACCGTATTTTTATATAACATCTGCAGAAAATGTTTGTATGAATTAATCAAATTAACTACTTACGTAGTAGGCTGTCAAAGACGAATAAATGATAAACACTAATTTATTCTAAAAGAACGCAATATTGAATGGAGATTGCAGCCCATATCATTTAGTCGTCTCTGATATTAATTTTTGTGTCTTAGTTTGAAACCAAGAAAGGTGTTCCGTCTTAAATTAATTTTATAACAATTTTATCCTGATAAGTATATTTACAATGTCGGTACGAGATATATTTCTCAAACCAGAAAGACGTGCCAAAAAGCTCTCGTTCGACAAATTTCTTAGATGAAGTTAATGCTTTCCGTGATTTGTGCCGTTCTGTAGATAAGGTAAAGGTGATTGACGCTTGTGTCCAAAATATTTGTGTTCTTGCATATTTAGTTAATAATGACGTCAGTTTTTAAGGTCCACTTTCCCACAGAACGACGCCATTATTTGATTGTATCATGTGCTTAAAATATATTCAAAGATACTGTAGGGCTAATATGGTCGGCTCTTTATCATTTGTCACCGAGCCTGTCACGTTCTAACAAATATGTAAGTGCGAAAGTGACGCATGGCATGACAGGTGATAAAAATGCGACCGTGATATCGCTAATGTGCCAAACCGAGGGAAACTTTCTAAAATTGCGAAATTTTCCACATTGGAATGTTCCAGAACTATCTCACATTTTTGAATGGACATTGATAATTTCCGAAACATAAAATGGAAAATTCTTATATTTCTGTGAAATTACCAAGAAGCTTTTCTAACTTTATGGAAACTTTCCGCAACTTGCACATCTGTACCCACAGGTATACCTGGTATACAGGGTGATCAATCCAAATGGGTCAGTATGGAGAAGTCAGAAACTATAAGAGATAGCGAAATCTGTTCTTAGGAACCATGGCGTCGATTTTAGATTTAATAATAATGGCATTCATTTTTTTTAAATCTATCATACATAACCGGGATTCGAACCTGGTCAATATTCTTTATGTAATCGCGTGTAGTATTTGTTTGTATGGCAACTTTTAAACGATGCGTGATAGGTGGGGGGTGCTCGACCAAATATCATAGAGGGCGCCGAGACAAAACAAACTACATTAAAAAAAATCAAAATGGCCGACTTTTTTTTTAATTTTTTCAAGTTGGTCCGAGCGCGGTGAGATTTGGCATGCGGCGAGCCTGGGGGCCCAAAATTACCATGTCAAAAAAATTTTTGGAAAAATCCAAAATGGCGGCGGACACGGGCAAAGTCAAATGTCCAAGTAGGTTAAGCGAGCCCGAAGGGCGAGCTTCAGGCCGGGAGGCCGAAGGCCGACTCCGTCGGAGGGCCGAAGTCCCGGAGCCTCCACCCCGACTCCCAAAACGCGACTCCCAATAGGAAAAGTGTTGGGTCGTGTTTAAGCTCCAACTTCCCCCTCTCGTGTGACGCTTCGGGCCTTCGGCCCTACGCGGAGCTCGGCCTTCGGCCTTCGCAAGCCTCGATGCTTCGCCGTTGGGCATTCGGCCCGCCGGCTTCGCTCATCAAGACAGTTGACTTGGTAGAACGCTTGGAAGAACCGCATTCACGCAGCTCGGCCTTCGGCCTCGCGTTTTGGGAGTCGGGGCTCCGGGCCTTCGGCCTTCCGCCGGGGTCGGCCTTCGGTCTCCCGGCCTGAAACTCGCCCTTCGGGCTCGCTTAACCTAATTTGACTTTGCCCGTGTCCGCCGCCATTTTGGATTTTTTCCAAAAAATTTTTTGACATGGTAATCTTGGGCCGCCAGGTTCGCCGCATGCCAAATCTCAGCGCGCTCGGACCAACTTGAAAAAATAAATAAAAAAGTCGGCCATTTTGATTTTTTTTTTAATGTAGTTTGTTTTGTCTCGGGGCCCTTTATGATATTTGGTCGAGCACCCCCCACCTATCACGCATCGTTTAAAAGTTGCCATACAAACAAACAACAAGAATATTGACCAGGTTCGAATCCCGGTTATGTATGATAGATTTAAAAAAAAATTGAATGCCATTATTATTAAATCTAAAATCGAAGCCATGGTTCCTAAGAACAGATTTCGCTATCTCTCATAGTTTCTGACTTCTCCATACTGACCCATTTGGATTGATCACCCTGTATATAACAATACACTCTTACTACAGACGCTACGTAATTTTCCAGAGAACGGTATTGACAAAACTTAGTCGGTCGCACAATTAGAAGTATCTAGTGTACAGTCAACTGTAAAAATATGGGTGTAGCCAACTTATTCAAAAATATGTCCCATAGTTCTTAATTCGCTGACATAAGAGCTATGGCACATATTTTTGAGATGATTTGTGCACCCATATTTTTACAGTTGACTGTACCTACATAATCACATATGTACCTACCATCGCCCACACTGTTAACTGTATATCGGTGGACCTTATGCCTTTTGTAATAAGGTCTACCGATGTTGCTGTTTGTACCCTAAACATAAAAATACGATTTTTCTACTAGTCGACTGTAATTCATGAATTAAGATTTCTTATACCAAACTGCAATTGGGTATTTTTAATGTATGGGCTCCCAACTCAACTATAATATTCATATCGATACAGTTTAGTCAACTATAATGAAATTGACCAATCACAGCTCGCCGCGATCAAGAGGACGAAACAAAACCATAGCTCAAATTCATTAGTTTAGGTTGTATAGTAGAAACAATTGGTTCATAAGTCAGAAACGCGCATGTGACACCCTTAATATAGCAACATCCATAGACTACGAAAACCACTTAGTGTTGCTTGTTAGTCTCCATAGGCTACGGTGGCCAAAATCAAGAAAACAACTGTCTAAAAATTGAATTTAGCGCGGAGCGAGTACCAGGGCCTCGTGAGTTACGAGAAGGTGTCGTTGACCAGCCTGCCGTAGGGCGCGGGGCGCGGCGGCCGGGTCGCGTACCAGTATGAAGGTATCGCGGCTGTTCGCGAATTTAGCTGTATACTTTTGGTTTGGTTTATTTGTATGATTCTACTAGTTTAAAGTAAAATTATTTTGTTGACTAGTAGAAAAAGTATTGTATACAATAGTGATATAATCAATCTTTTCAATCTCGTACCTTACTTAGGCAACTCAGCAAGCTTCGTTGCCTAAACACGGTACTCGACTGAAAAACTCTCTATTATATCACTATTGTATAAAATACTATTAAACATGATTTCATTGTTTAATAACTGTCTGTTTTTACTTTGGATGGAAAATCATCTTTATTATAACTACTATTTGGTACTAATTCGTACTTAATTACTTATTCACAGACTTATTTTTAGTGATATCATAATCGACTGTTAGATTATAACCTGAATGTACGGTATATTTTTATGAATAAATAGTTTGGTATGTCAAATGCGCCTTATCAATAATAATTATAATACCTATACCTCCTTTTAATTCTCCACCATTTCTAAACTAAGAACCCCTACATCCGTTGCAAGTTGCTCGTACCTATCTACAAAACGATTATTGCCCTGAGGTACAGCCAGCAGCAAAAGTTATTAAGTAAAGGAAGTGTTAAAAGTATTAAGACTTCCTAGGGGCTATTCTATTGCATAACTTTCTAATGAATGGAATTGGAAAGAGACTTCCGCTAATATGAATTAATTACAAGTTGTTATGCAATCGGCCCCTAGTCCTTATGTAGTAATTTTGCCTACAAATACTCATGATAATAAAGACTTCACATTGGAATTGCATTGCATTATCTGCCTCTCTATCGCTCTTCAATATTCGAGCGACAGAGAGGCAAATAAAGGTTTTCGATGTTGACGGTAGGATGTCTGGTGTCCCAGGAGCAGGAATCTAGGCAAAAGGGCTCTATAGGTGGACGTGTCGGAAGCCGGTGATGCTCGAAGACAGGTGGATTTAAAACACAACAGAGTAAGATGGAAGTATATTAGAACGAGACAAAAGTTACCAAATTAGTTGCCATAGAAGAAAAATAAGGCAAGAGTCTACGAGAAGCCCTCTAATTATACCCTGGCAATCCAGCTTTCTTAGTACAAGAAAGCGACATATTTGAAAAATGTAGGTGCCGTGCCCACGGATAACATAAACTATAGTTTGTCAAAGAACTGTCTCATTTCAATCATAGACAGAGAGAATCATACTAGTTTTGTCTTACACTAGTACTAGCACCCAAAAGAAAAGGATGAGTAGGTATAGTTTTCCTGGTTCTTACTGACTGACAACTTGGTTTGACCAACTATATTAATTTTGTTTAATATGGGAGGATCAATCTCTCAACAAATTTTGAATTTTGCGTTTTTTTCTATTGACAAAGTTAGCTTGCCATACTAATATTTTTATAGTTTTGTTCATTGAGTTGGCGTTATTGCGTTTATCCAGTACATTGATATGGCCGATTGGTAGCATGCATGTAGATATGATGTAGATTTTATCTTATCTGTGGTTAATGTCGGTGTCGGTCGTGTGATTCATTTTGTTCACTATCTTTTTGTTCGTAACTGAATTGAAATATAGTTGTTGGGTTTTAAGTTGAAGTTGTTTCAATAATCCAAAAAGATGGCTTTACATGTTCCAAGAGCCCCGGGTGTACCCTCAATGATGAAAGATGGAGCACGGGTAAATTATAACCTTACTTCTCTCATGTCATGTGTATCGGAAATTATGGTTTTATTTTTCCTTTTATTTCTTTATGTACATAATATACTGCCCTAATTCATATGTTTAATGCTTTACTGAGTTGCAAATTGTCGAGAACACTACTTGAATTGATTAACTTATTATTATTTTGCAAAATAATTGGATTCTACTGGGTTCGTCGTTACTATGATCAGTATTAATACCTATTTCTTTTTAATTTTAACTGAGAAATGCATTCTTTAAGCATTTACCATGGGAATATGTAGTATGTATGGTTTATAATAACAATGCTTAATTCAATAACATAATTTTTATTTATGTAAACTTGCGGATCAGACGAGCATGTTTAAAGATATATCGACATTAATTTGTAAGTACCGTTCACCATGCTACTTGCGATTTTCAGATGTTTTCTGGTTTAGAAGAAGCTGTATACCGAAACATAACTGCTTGTAAGCAATTTGCACAAAGTGTGCGCTCTGCCTATGGTCCAAATGGCATGAACAAAATGATCATCAACCACATTGACAAGCAGTTCGTGACGAGTGATGCTGGCACCATTATCAGAGAACTGGATGTCGAGCACCCTGCAGCCAAGCTTATGGTCCTGGGCAGTCAGATGCAAGATGCTGAAGTTGGAGATGGTACTTTCTTTTTTAGTGATTTTAAATTACTGATTATTTATTTATTTATTTAATTTATTTAATACAATTATGTTTACACGGCATTACAGTAAAAATACAAATGCGCCGAGAAACGTTTACAAAATATTTCATTACAAGAAAAATATCTATAACACAAGATAGGTACAAGATTGATATGTAACTATACATATTGAGACTACTTTGAAAAAAGCTGGTAGCTGTGGCTAAATGTGGTATCTCGTATCTATGTATGGGATGCATACATAGTTACTGCCGTTTAACATTGAGTAGCAGTGAGAGATACAAGATTTTTTCAACGTAGTGCTGATATCCACTCACTTGCTTTTGGTAACTGTAGCTACCAGCTGTCACCCTTATTTTATTATAATAATAGAGGTCACTGAAAAATATCAAGCATGTGAGTGGATATAGTCTATACAACAATGTTACACAACTCAACCTAGCCCCACAGTAAGCTCAATAAAGCTTATTTTATAGGTATCTTTAAGATGTGACTGGGAAAGCGCTAAGATGAGGAGTATATCTTAACATTAACATAAGTGTCCATGCTCCTCACATTAAGACAGTGTCACTTCAAATTAGGCTTAGGGGTCATCCATTAATTACGTCACACGAATTTCAAGGTTTTTTTACCCCTCCCCCCCTCCTTGCCACACTTGGTCACATTTGGCAAACCCCTGGTGTGACGTCACATTTTTTCAACGAAATCGGCAAATCGAATTAAGTATTATTAATTTTTTGACAAAATATTAGTAAAGGCCATAGTAAGTTGGCCCTTAAACCAATTTGATTCGGGTTTTTTTTGTGAGTACCCCTTATGGTGAAGGATATTTTTGCTGAGTATCAACATCCTACTAGTGACAGTTTTTGACTTATGATTTTTTTTCTTTAATGTATTGTTTATCGGAATGTATTCAAGCGATTTGCTTAATTTTTTTTAATAGTGTTCTTTATTTAGGTATGCATCTATACTCAAAAACGAATACCAGTTGTCATATAAAAAAAAAGGAAAAAAAAGGTTTAAAAAAATAAAACATTTTTTTGTCGTGGTGAAGTAGTGACACCTCTAATTAGGGTTCCGTACCCAAAGGGTAAAACGGGACCCTATTACTAAGACTTCGCTGTCCGTCCGTCCGTCCGTCCGTCCGTCTGTCACCAGGCTGTATCTCACGAACCGTGATAGCTAGACAGTTGAAATTTTCACAGATGATGTATTTCTGTTGCCGCTATAACAACAAATACTAAAAATAGAATAAAATAAAGATTTAAATGGGGCTCCCATACAACAAACGTGATTTTTGACCAAAGTTAAGCAACGTCGGGAGTGGTCAGTACTTGGATGGGTGACCGTTTTTTTTTTGCTTTTTTTTTTGCATTATGGTACGGAACCCTTCGTGCGCGAGTCCGACTCGCACTTGCCCGGTTTTTTTTTCTAGTTGTAGGCCAGACATTGGCCTACTACTTGCCTAAATATCAAAATTTTCCAAACGGTACTTCCTGTCAAAAATTAGCAATGTGTGTGGTAAGTTCTGTACTCAGTCCGTGTTTTTCAATGTAGTATACAAACTCTTTGATTATGTTTCTTATCAGGTTGTCGTATTTAAGAGTAAAATACTAATGACAACTTAATGTTTGTATACTTACTACATTGAAAAACACCGATTGAGTATAGAACTTGACCACACACATTCAAACATTGCTAATTTTTGACAGGAAGTACCATTTGGAAAATTTTGATATTTAAGCAAGTAGTAGGCCAATGTCTGGCCTACGACTAGAAAAAAAAATTAGAGGTGTCACTACTTCACCACGACATAAAAAAATGTTTTATTTTATTTAACTTTTTTTCTCTTTTTCTTTATATGACAACTGGTATTCGTTTTTTGAGTATAGATGCATACCTAAGTAAAGAACACTATTTAGAAAAATTAAGCAAATCGCTTGAATACATCCCGATAAACAATACATTAAAGAAAAAAAATTTAAAAATCATAAGTCAAAAACTGTCACTAGTAGGATGTTGATACTCAGCAAAAATATCCTTCACCATAAGAGGTACAGTCACCTGCATTAATATGTTACTCAACGAAGGCCGCATAAATATCTGACACGATCTTATTTGTAGAGCCATAAAAGCGTGTCACATATTTTTGCGGCCTTCGAAGAGTAACATATTATTGCAGGTGACTGTACCCTCAAAAAATAACCCGAATCAAATTGGTTTAAGGGCCAACTTACTATGGAAAACCGACTATGGCCTTTATAACCCAAAACTGATTATGAAAAAAAATTAAACAAATAAAAACGATTATCGTTCCAAAAACTTGTTTTTGAACTGTACAGGAAATAAAATGATTATAATAAAATTTTGGTTACTGATGAAGTTAAAGTGACGTCACAATGTTTGTGACTCCCCTCTCCACCTTGTCACAACATGTCACATTTTCTTGCCCCCCCCCCCCTAAACGTGTGATGTAATTAATGGATGACCCATTAAATGCATGGACATATTTTTTTTTCTAATAGAATGGGCACTATAGCCCTATGTGGGCAAACACATACAATAAAAGGAGGTCTGTGGGATATAATTATAGGCTGGTGATTTTTCTTTTACTCAATGAAGTAAATGATTTTTTTTAACACCACCTCTGGTTTTTAGGTACCAACTTTGTCATTGTAATATCTGGAGCTCTCCTGGAAGCAGCAGAAGAACTTCTCCGTCTTGGTGTGACCACCAGCGAGATTGCTGAAGGCTATGAAACTGCCCTTGAAAAGTGCCTTGAAATCTTACCTGATCTTGTCTGCCATGAGATCAAGGATATCAAAAACACAGAGGAAGTTATTAAGATTGTGAGGCCAGCTATCATGGCAAAACAATATGGCAACGAAGATTTCATTGCTGGACTTGTTGCTAAGGCATGCATTGCCATCCTGCCAGAGAAAACTACATTCAATGTGGACAATGTCAGAATTTGCAAGGTAACACTTTTTTAAGCCTACTTTGGTGTCCCACTAAACTGTGTGGTGTTTTTATTTTTAATATAGGAAAATTTTGTACAAGGGTTAATCATCATTTGCTAGTGATATCCTAATGATCTCTTTTGTCAGGTTTGAATTCATCACCATCATCATCAAGTTTTAAGGGATTTTACTAGGATCTCTTGGCTTAACAAAAGAAAACAGCTATCAAAATACTTTACAATTCCAGATTCTTGGAGCTGGTCTCCTGCAGTCTGATGTACTCTCGGGAATGGTTTTCAAGCGCGAAGTCGAAGGAGATGTCACATCTGCCAAGAAAGCTAAGATAGCCATATACTCATGCCCCATTGACATTACCCAAACAGAGACCAAAGGAACAGTCCTCATCAAAAGCGCTGATGAACTTCTCAACTTTAGCAGAGGCGAGGAATCTCTTTTGGAGAAACAAATCAAAGATATTGCCGACACTGGTGTAAAGGTTATTGTAGCGGGCGCGAAGTTTGGTGACATGGCACTGCACTTGTTGAACAAATATGGAATAATGGCTGTACGTCTTCCATCAAAATTCGACCTCAGACGTGTTGCTAAAACTGTTAATGCTACTGTAAGTATCGTCGTGTTATGAAATTAAAATTATTAAGGAATTACTAAAAAAATAAGAAAACTCGAAGATGCGGTCCTCCTCAGTATAAGTACAAATAGTATAGTTACAGTTTATACTGTTAATCATGCCATTATTTATATTGGTGGTAGTGTTATAACACTGATAAATTAAATTGTTATTCAGAATGAGACCATGTAAAAATGTTTACAGGCAATTTAATTAATAACATTAAATACAGCATTAAGATCTAAATTATGAATAACATCCCTTAAGCCATACTGCCCTACTAAGCCAAATAGCGCTATTTCAAAAGAACATTCATTGCTATCCTATACTTTAGTTTCTATAGATAATAATTAAATTTTCAAAATAAATTTTGTTATTGAGATAATACTATTTGGTTTAGGATAGGAGGGCAGCATAAGGAAATCTAATTTGTGAATTAATTCATAATTATTCCAACTACCCAAAAATAACGTATGCAGCCTGAATAAAAAGATAAATCAGGAAATGTAAATGGTAAAAATGTCTTTTTCAAAAATTTTATTCATGTTTATTATTTTTTCAGGTACTACCCAGACTGACCACCCCCACATCCCAAGAACTCGGCTACTGCGACATAGTTGCCGTAGACGAAGTGGGTGACACCCGCGTTGTCATATTCCGCATGGAGAGCACAGAGTCTCGCATCTCCACTGTCCTCATCAGAGGCTCCACCGACAACTACATGGACGATATTGAGCGAGCTATCGATGATGGCGTCAACACATTCAAGAACAGTGCTAGAGATGGGCGGTATGTACAGTCAGCTTCAGAGTTATGTGACCCCCCCAAGAATAAGGCATTTCTACGGTTCCTGGTTCAAATCTCATAAAGACCATACTTTTTTTTTTATTAACTGAATTGCATAATTTAAACAAACATTTAAAAATTTTGTATGACAACTATACAAAAAAAAGATGACGATAAAGGTAAGTATTAGAAAGAAATTTAAAAAATCCTTCCTGCCAGTCATACCTAGAACAATAATTTCGTCAGAAAAGCAAACGGCCGTGTGGCTTAACGGTTAGCAGCATTGACTATGAATCGTAAGGTTAGTAGTTCGAACCTTGGCCTGGGGATTTTAATGTTTATTTTTTATTTGATGTTTTATTTTTTTTATGCATAATTATGTTATATTATAACAGTGTTAGTGTTATATTATAACATAATTAAAAAAATATATGTCTTATTATATGTAAATAAAAAATCTATAGATGATGATCATTTTTTATTAATTTATAAAAATATTGTTTACAAAATCAATAGTGCGGGTATCACGCGGGTATAGATCGCTACATCCACGAAGACGCGCAGATTTGTCAAATTTAACCGTTAATAACATGATAATAGGAACCAAGGCGCATGTCTTCGTCAATGGCATGATCTACAATAGTAAATTGGTTTCCTGTGAATTAGAATTTTGAGATAGTTTTATTTTATTAATATGATCTGGCCAGCCAGCAGATGATTACATCACAAAAAACAAGCTTGAAATAACAGTGTAAAAGTGTTATTGTTACACTGTATATCTTATACAATACATATGTAGATAAGCCAACATCTGAAGGGGTTTTAAAGCAATTTGAATTATGTAAAATTAAGAAGTAAATACCTTCAGCTTTTTAATCTTCAAAGTAACAATGTCTCAGCATTTTTTTTGGTGTGTTAAATAAGTAACGTGGTGGTTTACCAAAGTAATTTTGTTTATAATGTATTGATTGTCAGTTGGCACGTTGGTCGTTTACTTTCTAAAGGTGCGACCACACACATTTTTGATCGCATGCAAAAGTATGGAAAAGACATGACGCGAACGGCACGCGTATATTGATTTTCATACATCTGAATTTCCAGACCGTCACCGTTTTTAGGGTTCCGTATTTAAGCAATGTGTGGTTGCACCTTAAATACCAATGTCATGTTTTCTTACACCTATGTAAATATGTGTTGAGTCTTGCAAAAAACGCATAATAATTATTATATATAAACAAATCCGATAACTTCAGTACAGTATAAAAAAAATACTTTCAGTTACAATCTTGTTGACAACAGGAAAACTTGTAGACGTAAATTAGAATCAATTTTAGATTGGACCATATTATATGACAATATACCACAACGTTACTTTTCTTTCTGATTGAAATAATCTAAACGAACTTTGACGTTACAGCGAGAAACCACATGTTATCAAAGATAACAATATTCATCTCCTGTAACCGTCGGCACTTTAAAACAATTATAATACAAGGGCTTTCTCCACTAAATGGGCCGGATTCGATACAGTTCCCTGTTTAGTTAATTTTAAATTGCCGATAAATTAAAATATGTATTTTATAAAAAAAATACTGTTTGCAACCGTAGTTGCTAAATTATATTACTGTCTAAAATGTGACGATACGATTGTGCTTATGTTATTTTAAATTACAGGGAACTGTTTTTGAAACCGTGGGTCTCTTTTTTTGTTTAGAAGACTATTATCGAGGCCTGTTAGTTAGGGAAAAAATAATGAGTTAATATTTGAACAATCTGACTCATCCATAAAGTTAACTGTAGGTATTTAAAAAAAAATGTGATTACTTTCTAATAAGTTTAGTTATTTTAATTTATTTGAATACTTACATAGAGTTACCACGTCATTAAAGTCGAAATATGTCGACCTATTTTCGACCTTATATAATTTCAACATGTCTTATTAATTTGCTTTAACTTATTTACACAATTATTTCGCCAATAGTGGAGAAAGACCCAGAACACAAATGGAAACACAGTAGGTATATTTTTTTCATTAATCAATAGCGAAGAGGGTATCCATCACTTTCTTCGACTTGTTTGAGTCGGCTTTTCATGCTCGCCACCATGTTTGAACAAGTGTTCGAGTTCCTCAACAATTCCCAGGTCCTGTGAACTTCGTCGTCTAGGTTTTTTTTGGATCTGACCTGGGTAGGGTCCCAGTTAAGCACCATTTGACCCCACAAGTTCTCAATTGGGTTCAGGTCAGGACTTTTAGAAGGCCAATCGAAGACTGTAATGTCCGCCTGAGAAGACAACCAGTCTTGAACTATACGCGAACGATGCACGGCACTATTGTCTTGCACTAAATAAATTTGGCCCTCAGGGTAGGCGACGCGAACTGATGGCATCATTACGTCACGCAATACCTCAAGGTATCGCTCACCGTTCATTCGTCCTCCTACTTCTCCTCTTACCTCTACAAGCTCACCAGGGCCCATGGAAGACATCCATCCGTAATACGCTGAAAATAATTTTTGTGATAAATATCATTTACTTATAAATATCTATTCTCATACCCATAACATAAAAAAGTATATATTTTACCTAACGTTATCCTTCCGCTTGTTCTAAGGTCTAGCACATTTTTGGGGTTAAATCTCTCCCCGCTTCTCCGCCACAATATTTTTCGGCCATCTTTGTCGGACTTAAAACATTTTTCGTCCGTAAAAATTACGATTTCATTCTCCCAATCGAAATTTTCGTATTTTTGTGCGAACCCTACACGTTCGTTTCGATGAGCTTCTGTTAACTTTATCTTTTTGGCTGGTTTAAAATGGTGTATGTTAGCAGCATGAAGGTGTCTTCTAACCGTGCTAAGTGACACTTCAAAAGTTTCCGCAGTGGAGCGAGTGCTGGTAAACGGAGCATCAGTATGAATTTGCACTATATTACGATGCCGCTCAGATTGTTCAGTGTAAGCCGAAGGACGAGGGCCTGGTTTCTCACATTCCACGTCTCCCTGTTTTTGGTAACGTCTTACCCACCTACGAACCGTGTCTCTCTGCAAATAAAAATACGTATAAAACAATCTATAGTATGTTTCTAATGCTGTGTAAGAGGAGAACGTTTCATTATAAAAAATATATGAGAGAAATATTTAGTGTATATATTTTATACCGTTTTGATTGAAATTTGTTGAGTCTATCTTGCATATATTGTAACTATACAATTTTACAAGTTTGTTGTTTACATGTTTAAAATAACTGCATTTAAAACCGTCCTAAATATGCAATAAAACATCACATGGACCCCTTTTAAATTTTATAGGTATTAATATTATCTTATGTAACAGAAATATACACTGCGAAGATTTTAACTATAATGTTGCGGTTCATAAGATACAGAAGATGGGACAATTCTTTAAAATAAAGTTAAAACACAATTAAATAGTAAACCGAATTTTTAGCTACGACTAACTTACTTTCACAAAAATACTCCCGATGTGTTTTATTTGTTTGGGATTTCTCTAAACAGCCCCAATTCAAAAAACTCTTTTTATTATATACCCACACACAATATATCTGTTGGTTTATCTTATTAGGTAATACAATATGCTACATTCAAACAGAAAAAAAATCATTAGTCACAATAGTTACTTACCGTAATATTCAACTTTCGTGCTATTTCCTTGATACTTTTGTTATCTTCCCAGAGATTTACGATTTTGGCTTTAAGAAAAACTGTTAATCGCACCATATTGTTGTTCGAAATTAGAATCGGGCGTGGGCTATTAAATTAATTGATTAAGAATTCAAAGACAAAGGTCACTAAATGTAATTGCTTTGACACACGGTAGGAATCACTTAGATCGTAAATTATTACTTGCCCTCAAATTGTATTTTTCTACACGAAATCACAAAACTGAATTACTCCAGATCTTCAACCTTAAATATAATTACTTAAAGTCGTTGTTAGTCGCCTTCGAAAATAATATGAGGGCAGGAAAATATTGATAAACCAAGACAATACTACAGTGAAACCTGGTTAAGTGGGACCTGGATAAGTGAGAAACCTCTATAGCTGGGACTCATGGTGCGGTCCCGACACTTTAGCACTGAATTACCTCTGTTAGTGAGATAAAACGAACCTCTATAACTGAGATTAGTTGTTGTGATTTTATAGTCACATTTACCTCTATAATTGAGACAGAGAGTGTATTTTACCTCTTTTACTGAGACTGTATTTATAAGATTACATTTTCCTAATTGTTTTATTTTAATTTTATACGAATTACCTCTGTATCTGAGATAACGTCAATCTATGACCTCTCTAACTTGGACTTTATTGATCTATTTCCGTATTCTTACTAAATCTTAGTCTATCCACAAATTCCGCATTTGCTTAATTGTGTCTAAACGACTTCAAGTTTCATTTAGTTACTTTATGTAGTTAAAACTATCGAAACGAAAGCTAAAATCTTGATAAGTAACAAGAATAAACAAATTTTCATTTAATATATTTCTAAGACGCAATTAAGTCCGTATAAAATTTAATTGAAAAAATCTATTCATTCAAAATAAATTCAAAGAAATATTTAAAAAGACTTAAGAATATTTAGTGACAAGGATTATTTTACCTAAACATTTAAAGATAATTACAAAATACCGTATTAACCACCTCTATAACTGAGATATATCCTTTATTCTCACCTCTATTAATGGGACCCTCTGTAAATGAGTCAGAAATTTATTTGTACCTGGCTAACTGAGAGCCTGGGTAAGTGGAATACCTCTTTAAGTGAGACAAATCTGCTCGTCCCTTGAAGTCTCACTTATCCAGGTTTCACTGTATATTGTAACACAAGCTTGCTAAACAGGGACGCATATATAATAATAGTTGGAATCATTTGCGTCTACGGCGCCGCCTGCTACTGGTTCAAATTTTCACATCCTTAAGCAAGCGCTCCCGTAGCCCAGTGGAATGAGGGCCGGTCTAAAGTATGGCATAGTAAGGCCAGACATATCGCTGAGGTCCAAGGATCGATTCCCACTAGCGGACGTTGAAAGCATCGGAGAAATACAATTTTTGTAAGAATTGATTGGAATACTGAGTCTCGGCCTGCCGAGCGGCGAGTTAAAGTTTTCGATTCAGGGGGGTCACATATCTCTGCAGCTGACTGTACATTATGCACTTCCCTCCTCAGAACGATTTGGGTATCTTTAATATGCGATAGGGAAAGAGCTAAGATGAGGAGGATATCTTTACATTAATACATTAAAAAAAATTATGACAGGATAACCATTTGACCGTCGCGGACGGTTAGTATAAAACGAAGAGGCGTCGGGAGCCTCGAAAGGTTAATAATTGGGTTCGGCTTACAGGTTCGTGCCCGGCGCCGGAGCGACGGAGATCGCGCTGGCGGCGCGGCTGCTGCAGCACGCGGACACGCTGCCCGGGCTGGCGCAGTACGCCGTGCGCAAGTTCGCGCTCGCGCTCGAGGCCGTGCCGCGCGCGCTCGCCGAGAACACGGGCGCCAACGCCACCGAGGTCATCAACAACATATACAAAGCTCACAAGGTATTAACGGGCTCCTACCCGGACTTAGTACTTAATGTAGTAATCGGAATAAACGCCTAACCTGATCTTTTTTTTCATACCTAATTTTTACCTTACTATAAGAACTTACCGGTTGGTCTTGCCTAAATGTGAAATGTATAAAGACTTCAAATCAAATTCTTCTGTCTCCGTTGAGGTGTGCAACCGAGTAATGGTACAGTTGAGAATTCCAACTGTTTGTAGAAATTAGTTTTGTTAAATTCATGTTATTTTTGATAGATTCATTCGATGTTTTTATAACTCGCAGGAAGGGAACAAGAACGCCGGATACGACATCGAATCGGAAAATAACGGCGTATGTGACGCCAAAGAAAAGGGCATCTTCGACGCCTTCGTACTCAAGCGATGGGGCCTCAAGTACGCCGTGGAGGCGGCCACCACCATCCTCAAGGTGGACCAGATCATCATGGCCAAGCGCGCCGGCGGACCCAAGGCGAGGCAACCGCAAGGCAGTGACGACGAATCTTAATACTTACGCTACTCTATGGCGTGTTTACATTAGGCTCCTAGTCAGCAGCGTGGTGGTTACAACCGGTTACACACATACACAAACACTAATGCATACATTTATACATATGTGAACCAAGCAGTGATTATCGTCAGCCGCAAACTAAGAGCGTAATGTGAACTTGTCTTTATACTAAAACAAGTATTTTACTTTAGCAATACAACTTGCAGTTTATTTTCTTAACTTTACATTAACAATAATTCTCTAAGTTACATATTAGCTTTGAATGTGGTAATTTAATAATTATATTATGCACTAAAGATGATAATGGTGCACCTGAGTTTCATGACCTATGCAACTGAAATGTTTTTCTATCAAGTTATGATACTGAACTAAAATTTAATGATTTCCAGAGCTTAAAACTTTAAAACTATGTATTGGTCTCTATGTCACAAAAATGCGTTTGTGGCACTACAAAAAATACAATTTTACACAAGTGTTGCCGTTGTTTTATTACGAGAATTTTCCTGCCGTCTCTTTCATTTGACATGTCGAGGTATGTAAGGTGTGTCTAGTTTTTTATCCTTATAGAATTTCGATTTTGGCGGTAGTAGGCCAGACAACGTTGGGGGCATAAGCATAGTGTAATTTATCGACCACATACGTGCCAGTATAATTTCAACCTTAGAAATCCACTTTATGGTTCAAATATTAGATTGGGCTTTCGGAAAATGTGACCTTTCTTCCGCGTAAAGCCCGCTCACACTCGTGCTTCGCGCCGCGATACGCGCTCTAGTCCACACCAGTAGGGGGCTTAAAAACTAGTGTCCAACCAAAACATGTCTTTTCGCCGAAACCGAAACTTTTGTATATCTTTTGTAGACTTGTTCAAATCGTTGAAAAAAAAATGTCAGTAAACCGCTTTTATCTTAGAGCATTTAGTAACTGGAGACGCCATGGTTGTCATTTTCTGTACAAAACAGTCTGCCGATTTTTGCGGGGGAGGGTTACGTCAAATGTATGGCTATTTGCACATAATTTGTACGTAACGTAGTCCATACAAAAGATTTCGTTAGAGGCATAGATATATAATACTATAAAGATCAAGACCCCAACGTTATCTGTTCACTTTGACGGCGCAGCAACTAGTATCACTTCTCTCTCCTCGCTCTTTTAAAAATGCCATTTGTCAAAAAAGGACAACCATACTGTTGACAAGGTGGACTTCAAATCAAGTGTTGCCTTTCTTGATGCGCCCAGGCTGTGTATGTGTGCGTAAAAGCGTATATGTGTGCTATTTTAGGGATGTGAAAAGTCGATTTTAATTAATGATTAAACGAACTTACCTGTAAGTGAAGTTCAATCATAATTATACGAAGGGTTTCGTCCGAAGATATTAGTAATTTAAGATTATAGAACACATTGTAGTTACGCGAAAGTGTAACCACTCATCACTTGTTTAGGGGAAAAAAGGTAGCCAATACTGGCATCCCCTTTTTTTTTTTTTTTTTTGTAACGGTTCCGCCGGCCTACCCAGGTCGCCCCTCTTCATTTAGTTTAGAGCTCAAATTATGATATTTCCTAGGGGCCTGGGCGGGCGGCATTGCATTACTAATATCTTCGGACGAAACCCTTCGTATAATTATGATTGAACTTCACTTACAGGTAAGTTCGTTTAATCATTAATTATACTCGTGTTTCGTCCTCGATATTAGTAATTTAAGATTATAGAACACATTGTAGATGTTGAGAGCATGGAAGGAAATATCAGAATTGATAAACTTTAAGTTCATTCATACTGATTTATTACAATTATATATGTCAATAATAACATATTATCTTTTGATTTGTGTCCCTTACACTTAAATATACTGATTTATCAATATTAAATCATACAACTGAAATACTTCAATAGGTGCTTCATTAATTATGACAAACATAAGGATCTAGCAAATGCCGTATTTTCATTGTTAACGTCCACAATAGTTCTGTTATAGAACCTGGCAAAAGTAGTGGAATTGCCACTCCATCCTGCAGCTTTTCTAATAGCGTCCAAACTTACACCCGCTTTGTAAGCAAAAGATGTAGAAGCATGTCTTGTACTATGCGATGAAAAGATGGAGATGTCAATTCCGCTATTTTTCAGAGTTGTCTTAATCCAACGACTAAGTGTTGGAGACTTAACGCAATTATGAGGCTTATTAAGTCCTATAAAAAGCAAGTCGGATTTACGCAAATCTTTAGTTCTGTTGATATAAGCAATCAATGTTCGAGCAGGACATATTTGAGGGCGCTCTTCGAAATAAGGTAAGTAAAAAGTTGGCTGGTTGACACCCACTCTAGATGTTTTTATAATCTCAGATATTTTAATTATGATTTGGTCAGAAAGATGTACTATATTACTGATACAAATTTTTGACAGTGTCTGCACTCTGTGCGCTGTCACAAGAGCAAGTAAAGTTACACATTTCATTGAAAGTTGATTGAATGGTAAACTTTCATTTGGATAAAATGATTCTAAATAATTAAGAACCTTAGATGCATCCCATGTTACGTTATACCGTGGCATAGGCGGTCTAAGCTTTTAGTACGATCTAAGCGTTTAATACGATCATCATCTGTTATTTGTCCTAATATAAGCGACAGAGCGGATCTGTGGCTGTTGATTGTGCCGTATTTTCCGCCTGAATTAAATATTTCTGTTAAGAATTCTATAATCATTGGCACTGAAGGACCGTATACATCAATTTGGTTCTTTAGACAAAAATCAAACCAGCGTTTAAAACAAACATCGTATTGCTTAATTGAGCTGTCCGATAACGATGCCAGCATGATATTCACCGCAGACTGTGGGACGCACCGCTGCAATAGCGACGTGCTGACAAAACCCCGGCAACCAGGGTAACGCTCGCCCGGATGTTCCGGACTTCCGGTTGCTGGAATCAGATATTACTGCGTATTTAGAATTTATCTTTAATAATTTTGACACTAAAAGGCGCTTAAATAAGGGGTACCATGGTTGTGTAGGCCAATCGGGGACTACCATGATACCCTCTGCCTTTTCAGTAACGATTTTTCTCAGAGCTTTTAGTATTACAGACACTGGCGGGAATGCGTAAAAGAAAAATTCATCCCATTCTATGGTAAACGCGTCATATGCATATGCATCTGGGTCTCTGTTCCAAGAAACGTACCTGTCACATTTTTTATTAATGCGACTTGCAAAGAGATCAATACTGGGATACCCAAAATTTTTAATCAATATTTGGTAGCCCGCAAGGGAAAGTTCCCATTCCACATCCGGGTGAAAACGTCTAGATTCTTGGTCCGCAATAACGTTTTCTGATGATTTTATGTAAGACGCCACGACCATAATTTTACGAGCCTCACACCACTGCCACAGATCTTTAGTCACTTTTGTGAGATGGGGGTATTGGATACCTCCCATTCGATTTATATAAGATATAGCTGTAGTGTTGTCGCCTCGTAAAAGTATTTGGCATCTGGAGCGATCTTTGGCAAATATTTTTAGGGCGAAAAATGCAGCCAGCAGTTCCAGTTGATTAATATGCAAGGTGCTTTCCTCTTGGGACCACCGGCCGCTCGCCGTCTGGTCACCGCACGCTGCGCCCCACCCCGTCGTAGAAGCGTCAGAAAAGATTTCGATAGAAAATAGGTCATCTCGGATACGGTGGCTTGAATCGCGAATAGCATTAATCCACCAATCAAAATCTGAATGGAGAGAATCGGGTATAGACATGTACCTATCAAAATCTTCATGACCTCTCAAATTTAAGTATTTAACACGTTCCATTTGTTTCGTGTACAGCCAGCCGCATTCCACGGCTGGACAAGTAGATATTAATAGACCAATCAATTGCGCAAATCTTCTAATTTTGCAATGCTTTATGAGCTTAAAGGATTCTAACTCATATCTTATTCGATTTCTCTTTTCGACAGGCAATCTTACTTGCCATTTCTGGGAATCTATTATATAACCGAGGTATTTACAAGAAGTAGTTGGAATGCGATTACTCTTTTGTTCATTTATAATAAATCCCAGGGACTTTAACAGTGATTCTGTGGTTTGTAAGTTATTTATACATTCCCAATAAGATTCACCTATTAGGTAAAGGTCGTCAAGATAAATCGATGATATGAGCCCGCATGAGCGTAACAATTTTATCACAGGTTTCATCAATTTGGTAAATATGTACGGCGCACTGCATAGCCCGAATGGGAGTACATTAAATTGGTATAATTTTGAATCTAAAATGAACCTTAGATATTTTCTAGAGTCGGGATGAATTTTGATCAAAAAATATGCATCCTTTAAATCCAGTGTGGACATGAAACAGCCTTTAGAAACTAACTTTAAAGCTGTGCGTAAATCTTCAAGTTTAAAATGATCAGTTGAAATGAATTTATTTAACTCTTTTAAATTAAGAATGAATCTCATGCTCCCATTAGGTTTGGGAATTAACCCCTGGAGCGCCCCAGAATTACCGTAGTATGGAACTCCTATACTAGTTACCAGCACACGTGTCTGTTTAGGGCGCTCCACGGGTTAAGAAAACCCTCGATACAAATTGATCAGAGGTAGGCTCACATTCTGAAATTGCTCCTATGGATAAAAGATCATTGATCGATTCGGTAAATTTACACCTTTCAGAATATGAGCCGCTCGAAACAGCTGGACTGTTGGTCTGATATACTGGCTGGTTAAATTGTATTTTATATCCATTTATCCAGGATAATACAGTTTGATCACCTGTAATCAGTGACCACTGCTTATGAAAATCAGCAAGTCTGCCAGCATAACGTACCGGGTCTAGCGCCGTCGATTGTGCTTGGCCCGATGCGACGATCTGTGCGACGAGCTCCCGTGGCCGTAGCGTAGATTGCTCGATGCTGCAGACTGATGTTTCTGTGTCGGACCCTTCGGCTGATTGCGAGCTGAGGGTCCCGTCTGCCAGTTTAAATTTTTTGGAAACTTTGATGGTATATGCTTCGATTTCTGTTGATCCACCTTAATATCTGTACCTGATTTCGATACAGCTTTCGCTGTTTTTAAGGTCTCTGGCAAATCTTCACCAAACAGGTATCTATCTATCTTTGTATTCGCTAATTGATCTCTAAAATCCTTTTTTAGTGAATACAGCGTGAAGTTCCTGCGAGTTGACGATTCACCGTATTGTATATCGCATAGTAAGCGTGCAACATCCATCAGCTGTTTAGAAATATTGTTGCTCTTATCCTTTGACTTTAATTGTGACGTCAGCAAGCGGCCTACGCCTGTAATTGCTGCCGCGATCTGCTTTTGCCTCAGCTCAATAGCTTTATCCCTTTTTACGACAGCTTCAGTTGATGCTGCTTTTATCTCAGCATTTAGCTGCGGAGCGGCAATCTTCATGCAATTGGAAAGTACTAAATATTTATCTAGTAGCTCTTGTCTTGATTGTTTTTCTAAGCCAGATGTGGCTATGTGTTCAAATCTGCTAGCCACTTCTTTGTTAATATCTTCGCCATATTCTTGACTCAGCGATGGATCGGTTCCCAATGTTTCCAATATCTCGGCCTGACAGATATCATCATCTTCAATTTCAATGGGTTCCACAGTCATATTTGCAGGTGGCAGATTGGCATACACAGGCATCGCATGTGATGGACCCGCGATCGGCTCGATTGTGTGTGATGGGTTAGCGATTGGCTCGGTTTCATGTGATGGACCGGCAATCGGCTCGACTTCGCTGCAGCGGCCGGCAACCTGCGCTGGGGGTGGCGGCGGGTGCGCGTCGTCGCAAGCCCGCGCGGTTGCATCTCAGTCTGGAAACATGATATTCGACCCATGACTAATCAAGTAGCAAATGGATGCATTACAACTTGTGCGCACTAACAAAAGCGAAGCATGTGGCGAAACAGTCCCACAGACTGATCTGAGTACATGCCTCTTTACAATGCGGCGAAATGGTCCTATAGACCCCCTGGATGCATTATTTTTGGGCGGCAAAATAGCTTAAACCCTGTGGCGAAACAGTCCCTAAGACTGATCTGGTTACAAGGGTTTTTGTTTTAATGCGGCGGAATAGTCCTATAGACTACCCTGAATGCAATGTAATGCGACGAAATAGTCCTATAGACTACTCTGATTGCATTATATTTGATAAAATTACCAAGTTTATTTTTGTAAAAATAAGTGGGTAGTTTTAAGTACTAACCATTTTGGTAATCCGAATTTATCGACGCGGCCTCCGACGACGATGAACTTGACGACGAACATGTGGAGCACAACGAGGACGAGGAAGAACGTCGGTTACGTTTAAGATCTTTTTTGAGTTTCTTTAGGCGTTTCGCCAACAACTCCAGTTCCTCCTCGTTCCCCAAGTAGCATTGCAAGCTGTATATAAGCTGTATCAAAGTTTATTTGTATACTATAAGCTGTACAGTTAGGCTGTACAAAGGCTGTATAAGCGCTTATACAGCCCTTATAAGTAAAAAAAGGGCCCAAATTATACAGCCTTTGGCGTTATTAGAGCTGTAGAGTAGCTATATAAGCAATACATAAGCTGCATAATAGCTGCATTACAGCTATATTTCGGTGTAACAGGAAACCTTAACACTACAGATAATCTCTTATAAGTACGATATAAGAATATAAGTTTTAAATGAGTTATAAGAAAGAATTACAAGAGAATAATAATCATTTAAGAAACTATAATGTCTTAATCTTGTTCATTCATAATATAGTAATGGCGACAATAAAGTACTTAAGTATAGTGGATGGTAAAAGTAAAAGTAAATATTATACAGGACTTGGATGGAATATTACATTATTGGTAAGTGCGGATTATTATTTATTGTGAACCTGTGTATCTTTTCTGGCAAAATATTTACGCGCCTGCAAAATAACAAAGAGAAACTATAAGGAAAATATCAAAAATCGGTAAAGTTACTGTTTGTTTTTAAGGTTAGAGTATCAAAAATATTTATAAATATTAATTCTAAGGCTAAACAATTTATTTTAGCTGGTAATCATAACACGACGTTAGTCTGCTAAATATTTGCAAGTATTTCTTTAATTATATTTACAAATACGTTTTTTGTTTTATTGTAAAATGGCGACAATTTTTAAACAGCCTACAGGATAGTTGGAGAGCATTATAATCTTAGTAGCTGTGCTGTGTAATAAATGGAGTGTCTTTTACAGCTTTTGTAATTAAAACAGCTTTATAATAGAATATTTGTATTCGTTTGGCTGTATTTCGGTTCCCCGTATATAAGTTATAATTCTCTTTAGAAATCCGTATAACAAATAAAAAACCTGTACTGTAACTGTCATATATTCCTTTAGTTTTATAATACACTTATTTTCAGAAATCATTACACTACTATACTTATACGAGTGTAAAATTACGCCAAAAGATTGTTATAAGCGACTCTATCAGTAATACAGAAAAAGCTGTACTATAGCTGCCATTTATTAATTTGGTTTTATAATACCCTTACAGACAGAAGTTATACAACTACTATTCTTATAGGAGAGTAAGATTACGCCATAAGAAATAGCTTTAAAACGGGGTTGACAGATACATTTGTACAGCTACAAGTGCCAAGTGATACTACAATACAGCCTGTATACAGCTTTTACGATAAAATTAGCTTGTAGTGTTTCACAACACTTAATGTTTTAAAACGGAGTTGACAGATACTTTTGTACAGCTAAAAGTGCCAAGTGTTACTACAATACAGCCTGTATACAGCTTTTACGATAGAATTAGCTTGTAGTCTCTCAAAACACTTTTAGTTTTATAGTAGATTTTTTATATTCTGATAAAGCACCCCATGCTTCCGCAGAAACCTTTATAATGATTTTATACAGCTTGAGCTGTATAATGTCTGTAAAGTACCTTTTATACAGCTTAAATCTTTTCTGACACTCTTATACGTCCCTTAAATCACTCTAAGTTCTCAGTTGGCTGCTATATTGATGTTGCCGACACTTCCATGCTACTTGGGTCTTTCTCTTCGGCATGTCGAAACACGAACTCTTGATACAAGTGGAGTGGTTCAGCACTAAAAAGCGAATGAAGAGGGGCGACCTGGGTAGGCCGGCGGAACCGTTACAAAAAAAAAAAAAAAAAAGGGGATGCCAGTATTGGCTACCTTTTTTCCCCTAAACAAGTGATGAGTGGTTACACTTTCGCGTAACTACAATGTGTTCTATAATCTTAAATTACTAATATCGAGGACGAAACACGAGTATAATCATGTTATATATCGAAAAGCACACATATACGTTTTTACGCACACATGCACAACCTGGTGCTACCTAAAGTAGCTAACACACTACCGCACCGCACCAAGGTCATTGTGGGACGCACCCATAAGTAAGAGGGAGAAAGAGATATCGCTTTCGCGTTATGGGTGCGTCCCACAATGACCTTGGTGCGGTGCGATAGTGTGTAAGCTACTTTAAAAGGGGACACCTTGATTTGAAGTCCATCTTGTCAACAGTATGGTTGTCCTTTTTTGACAAACGGCATTTTTTAAAGAGCAAGGAGAGAGAAATTATACTAGTTGCTGCGCCGTCGAAGAGAACAGACAGCGTTGGGGCCTTGGTTAGAGGGGTAGGCTCTTAAAGGCGCCTCCGGTTATTAAATGCTCTAAGTTCGCACCACCATTTTTTTTGCCGCCCTTTTCTACTGATAAAGTGGCTGTGTCAGAGTATAACTTGGCGTAGTCGGATAAAAAATAAAGATTCTTTTCTACTAAGCTCGTGTAAATCAGGCATTAAGCTATAGCATCGCCGTCTAGATTAGATTTTCTAAGATGTTTCACTAGCCAAAACTTAAATAAATTGCTATTTGAATTATATGTAATAAAATACAGTGTTTTAGAAAAAACGATTTGCAACAATTTTATTATTGGACACATTCTTGATACAGTTATTCATTTGTTTTTTTCGCCGCTATTTCTAAACCGGAAGTAATATTGACATAGACAACATACGTCACTTTACTTCGCCTTTGAAAAATATTGACTATTTTGTTGTTATGTTGTGCGAGATCGCCTTTGCAGCAAATTGAAGAAAGCCTTGATATTTCTTCTAGAGAGGTCTCGTAAAATAATTACAACAGTTCTGCACTCGGAAACTGCAGTAAAATTTTACAATGTCGTCTTATAAGGTGAGCTTTTATTTTATAGATTTTTACTACTAATGGAATATATACTCTTATCTTTTAATTCATACAACATGCCCAATTTCAACAAGGTATATTAATTTTCCTTTAACTAGGTATTCTGAATTAGCAAATTTAATTAAATACGTTATCTGGACACTACCTACCTTCCTTTTCATAAAAAATGTTTCAAAAATAATTCACACCGTTTATATTTTATTGCAGCCAATTGATTCTAAACGCGAAGAGTTCAGAAGATATTTAGAAAGAGCGGGAGTGATGGATGCTCTTACTAAAGTGTTAGTCAGTCTATATGAAGAACCGGACAAGCCTGAGGATGCCTTAGAATATATGAGGAAACATCTAGGCACTGATGGCGGAGAGGACGAGTTGGAGGCTGCTAGAGCTCGTATTGCTGAACTAGAAGCTGAAAACGCGCTTCTAAAAGGAGATGCAGCCCCAACAGAAGGCTAAAAAAATATTATCTTATTAGTAACAATGATCTCGCAGAACCTGATTGTACAATGATCTCAGATGAAAATATTGTTGTTGATCCTAAAGAAATATAACTTGTGTTATAAGGAGAGTATTTTTGTTATGTTTAAGTTTTTTTGATGTGCAGGTTGCACAATAAAATTTTCAGTTTCTTTATTAAGTATTTGCATTTCATTTCCATTCCTAATAATTTGCCTGTTGCAAACTATAACCAACTCGAGAAAAAAGGAAGTCTACATTACCTTCCTTCAGACTTCTCTGGCAAACATTTAGTAGACACTAGACAGTGACTTAAATAATCGAAGCCTAGAAATTCATTTATCTTGCAGATTGGTAATAATTAACTCTTTCCTCATTTAAAGGTTTTGATCTTATGGAACAAACATTAGACTGATACCACATAGAACTTCTGTAATCAGACTCAAAGTTAGGTAGTTTGCTGTAAAGTCAATCTACCTTCTAATAGTACTTATATCAAGCACTGAAAAACTATGAAATTTAAAACTATAATACCCTAAATAATCGAAATATCTTCCATGTTTTACATTATTAACTAGAGTGCCATATATGTCCAGATAGCGAAAAAGATGTGTTGTGTATGTTGTGTCTGACTCTAGTTAATAAAGTAAAACATGGAAGATATTTCGATTAGTTGAAATTACCCCACAGTCGAAATTGCCCCCCCTGTACCTTAGTTTTGTAATGGTTATGCATGTTATATGTCATATGCATGTCATACTAGGTTAAATTACTTATTAAAACAAATACAAATGATTTTCAATTGATTTAATTTAATGTATGCTTTACTAGGTTATGCTTGACAACTATTGTTTACATAATTTAAACAGCGGTGCTGATGAGCTCTGTGTATTTCTTGACTTTGCTGGCAACACTCATGTCCACATATTTGTCGCCAATGGAGACAACCATTCCTCCCACGAGGGAGGGATCAACCTTAGCCGTCAGCTGGAGAGTCTCATTGCCCTTCAGGAATTTCTGGAAATTAATGAACAAATATTGAATCAAGTGTAACAATTAGCAATATTTATTACAATTTAAATTAGTGAGTAGTAAAAAAAACAAATGTATTATAGCTTCACATAAACCAAGCAAGTAAAACAATTTTATTTCTATTAATCGGATACTAGCTTTAGATCTTTATATTTTCTATCTAGGCACACCTGAAGAATCAAACCACTGACCCCCTATCTACTTCATTCCTGAGGCTCCAAATACATTATCTTTAGCAACTTTGAAGCAATCTATAGTACCTTGAGTGCAGCTTCCAAGTTCTGTTTCTGCCCTGCATCCAGGGGTTTGGCAGTGACAACCTCGCAGGTGACCTCCCCACGATGGGCAGCCATCATGATCTTGAAGGCGTTGATGACAGCCTCCAGCTTGCCGAGGCGGCCATTCTCAGCCATTAAGCACAACAAGTTGCCTGTGGCAGGGGACAGGCTGATCTGTGGACAGTGATAAAAAAATATTGCATTAGTAGACACATAATTTCGGTAAATTATATTCATGTCCTTTACCTAACTTTACTTTGACTGTTATGTAGGCAATAACTACAATGAAATAATGTTTGCACGGGCCATAAGATCCAAACCTTAGTTTACATTGTGGGAAGCCTTGGTTAGACAATAGCAAGTTTTTAATAGGTAGGCAAAATTTATTAGATGTGAAGTATAGCCATATAATCTTACCACATATGAATTTTTTATTTTATTATATTTTATTCCTTAAATCAACACTGACAGACAGGCTATACAGTTAATTGTACAGGAGGGAATGAGAGGGTATAATCCAGTTAAAACATGAAAGCTAGTAAAATTTATAAAGCTAAATACCTTGCTGGAAACATGTTTAAGGGCCTCCGCTTTAAGATTCCTTTTCAAGGTCGGATTAATAAGGAACTCCTTCAGTTTTGCGTCAGTCTTCATGTTTTGCTGGAACGAGGAAAGTTCCTTCTCAACAGCATCCAAACACTTGTTCTTGGAGGCCGCCGAGTACAAAGCCGACGCATATCTACCCTCCAAACCAAAGATGTGTACAGGAGGTTTCACGAGCTGAGCAGCAGCGGACGAGGTGCTCAGGGATCGCACCTAGAGAAACATTACGTAAGTGTCAGAAAGGTTATAAACATTATTTAAATTAATTTTAATAAAAAACAGGTACATACCAGCATATGTGTTTTAGTCAAAGACATTGTTTCTGATTGGAATTTGGCGTAATTTGATTTATAATCACCAAATGCACGATGATGGAAAGAAAAGCTGTTCGACCCGCTGGCTGTCAATCGCTTTATTCGGGGCGCTCGAATTCATTCATTCAGATTTTGACATTTCGCTGCTAAACTCGAATGTATAAAACGTGTCTCAAACGATGCGGATATACAGGCCTCGTTTTGATTAAATTATAATTATTAAATATTTTAGGATTTATTTTAATACTGAAATTTAGATTTCATAATCACGCATGTTCAATTTGCGTAGTCAAGGTTGCGTAGGTAGGTCAATTTGCGTTTTCATTCCTCTAGATTTTTTTTTTGCCACACCTCGCATAGCTGTATCTTGTGGAATGTGGGCCAATCTATGGCTGCAGGATACTTGTCAATCAAACGTCATTCGGAAACGGAACAATTATGACGTAAACACAAAAGTGTGCGAAATATTTCTGTTTAAATTCCTAATGCTCGTTAATGGATATTAAAATTGCATAAACAAAACCTGCGAATCCAGTTCGTTACTATTGATCAGTCAAATCATTTGTTAAGTACGCTGTGTCATTTCTTTTAGAATTGAAAGTGGGTAAATATGTCGCGCCAAGTAGATACAAATGTTGCTCGATTACTGGAAGGTTTAGGATTGGAAGACGAAGACTTCTGTGACTTTACCATTGCTGATCAAAATTCTGTTGCGGAATCTCAAGGCATCACACCGACGACGCCGTCTAACTTTAAACCGGTACTCGGAGAAAATGTAACATACGTTGTGGCCTGTGTTATAATCAACGAACGAAATGAAATATTAATGATGCAGGAAGCGAAGGAAAATTGTGCCGGCAAGTGGTACTTGCCCGCAGGGCGCATGGAGAAAGGTGAGACTATAGTGCAGGCCACTATGAGAGAAGTGCTTGAAGAAACAGGATTGCATTGCAACCCCACGACGCTGCTGGTCGTGGAGACCGCCGGCGGCATGTGGTACAGGTTCGTGCTCACCGCTGACGTCACAGGAGGCGAACTCAAGACTCCCGCCAAAGCTGATAAGGAATCATTACAAGCAAAGTGGATTTCTAACTTACAAGAGATAACTTTGAGGTCCAATGACATCTTGCACCTAATTGAAAAGACTCAATTGTACAAACAAAGTCATTCTGGAAAGGGATGGCACAAAGACCTTTTACCTGCTGCTGTTCCACATGTGAAAGATCTGCTAAGGCTGATTGTAGTTATTAAAAGACGTAGTACAAACAGGCTCCATGTGTTGTTGAGTGAAAAAACTGCCATACATTTTCCGGTTTGTGAAATTAACCCAGCTAAGAGTGTGCACTCTACATTGAGGAGGTTTATGGTGGAAATGTTTGGAGCTGATGTCGGGCAACACCGGCCTCTGGGCCTGCTCAATGTGGAGGCAGATCCTTCGAGTGATGGCTGTTGTCTGACCCTGTTGGTAGCATTTAGGCCTCCTATAGAAGAGGTGCCTCTCATTGGTAAATGTGTATGGCATGAGTTATCACAGGAATCAGAACATCAATTGCTCTCTAAAATAACAACAAAAAACTCTACTGTAGAACTGCATGTTGTTCGTTGATCCATGACCATTATGAACAGGAGCATTCCACGGGCTGTCCCGTACAAACGCATTTTGTTTCATGTGTTTGAACTTTTTTTCAGTGTTTAATTCAGATGATTATTTTTCTGTGCATATTTTTGACAATTTGTCACAGAAAAAAAAACTCCTATACCTGTAAATCTTCAGAAAATTTGCATTTGTACAGGATGATGGTAGACAATTTCATGCTCCAACATAATGCATATGATTTATGTATATCAAGAATACTCAACTTACTGTCTTGGGTTGTTTAGATCTATGTTAACCAATTGTACTTTAATAAAATAACAAAAAACTAACATACTAATCTGTTATGAACAACAATAGCATACAAATACATAACATACATATTTTTAATGGCAGAGGGATTGTATGGTACCTATTTAAAAATGTAAAATACAATTGATTATGTTACTTCTACTTACATTTCTATAAGTTCTATACTGACACATTCCATTTTATATTGACTTTTATCCATTATGTGATTATATGATTTGTAAAAAATATCAAATAAAAATAAATATTAATAAAAAGGGTGCCAATGTTGCCCTGGCCTTATATGAATGTGTCACAACATTCTTATATTATGCTGATTAGTTTTATTTTACGTCACAAGACATAATAATTTGTAATCTCAGACTGTTATTGCAGTACTTACCTGAAAATTATATGAAATAATGTAAATCAAAACAATATCATCACATGATATTTGCTTTAAACTGTAACCAAGTATTTTTTTGTACTATTTTTAGTATAAGTTTTTTTTATGTGCTGGGTACTTGTTAATTTTATTATACATATCTATATTTTTACACTACACAATAAAATGTTTAAATAAGTGCTTGTTTCAATATTTCATTGTTGTGATAGACAGGTAAATAATAAGGACGTGTATTGCTAACCATATTGCGAAGTTGCATTCCTCCAAGATTCGTACGTGTATGTGGCGTCAAAGGAGCGGAGTCTTTGTAGGTTTATTTTGTTTGGCGCATTTTTTATCCGGTTATTTATACTGTACTGTATAGTGTATAGACATATCTGAATGAACTCCGCTAAAAGATTTCATCATTCTGAGTTAAATATCAAGAACCTTTAAGAGGGAGCCCCAACGCAAAATTGTAGTTTTTATATAGAATTTTTACATGTTTTAATATCAAGCACTAAATTTTAATCAAGGGCTTGCACATGTCCTTTCTTGAGGTAGCTCTCATGAAATAATCAAGAGCTTAATTCGCCAATTTTAAGAAATACTTATAGTTATTTACGATACAAGTGCGGAAAAGAGGAAATCCGAAACGAGTGGCGATAAATTATAACACGACCGAAGGGAGTGTTTTAAATCGACACGAGTTGCGAATTACCTATTCTATACATATTTTACGCACTAGTGCGGGAAAGTAGGACCATATGTACTGTAAATTTAATTGCATAACTGTCATGTCATGGCGTCATCGGTTAGTGACTCTTTATTCAACCGTTTGCTTTACTACAACAAATGCAAGTAGGTAGTAGTATTTGCAAAGCCCACATTCCTTCATATTTAATTACATTGTAAAACAACAGCATTTCAGACATTTGATAAGTATCATAATTATCATAAAACTGCAAAATGGATAACATCCTCTTCTAATGAAGTTTCTATCCTGGCGCAACAAATACCGTTTTATAAGGGTTCCGTAGCCAAAATGGAAGGGAAAGGGAAAAGTAGATCCACGGTACAGTACACCGCAGAGAGCAGCGCGCCGCCGGACCGTCGTTCAAGCTACGCCAAATCTCTGCTACAAGAAATGTCCGGATTTTTATCAGGACATTTAATTCTTCCATATGGCCTAACCCTAGTGAGGGGTGAGGCGGTCAATATAATCTTCACACGTTTTTACTCCCATGATAATAAAGTGTTGCTCGGATAATTTTGAACACCTCAACATCTACTTAGCAACTTCAGTCGCTGGCTGCTTCATATCACGCGTACAAAAATAATTAAGGTAAATGTTTAGATAGAACATGTTTTGGACAAACTATTAAAGGAAATAGGTAATAAAATTAAACAATACATTTCATGTCATCCTAACTGATTTATTAAAGCGATACAAAAAAACCATCACTGACTAGAAAATTGAATATACACCTATCCGATCGAAAATGCATAACAGAAAATTTTGTTTATTCACCTCTATTAATAATTTGCTATATTTTAAAGAAAATGCATTTTATAAGCAAATTGTGTAATATTATTATATACATACATCGTCATGTCTTACAATATCCTTAATCTCATGAAATATAGCCAGTCAAAAGCAATCAAAAGTAGTACAACTTTTCCTATACATTTTTTTTCTTGGTAGGTAGGTAGGTACCTATAGGTATAGGCATATAGTGTAGGTATAAATAACTAAATATCTACCTATTTTAAATATTAAAAGAATTGAAATGATAAATGCAACAAATCATCAATAGAATTCAAATACAATAAAAACGAAACATTTGGTTTAAGACCAAACTTAAATAAAAATAACATATTAAGTATGTTTTCATTCGTTCGACAAATGAAAATTATTGCAATCGAGCCCATGTTGGAACATAGTTAAGCAGAGGTCAAAGCGATCCAAATCACGATACATTGTGTCATCTGCTGTCTTTGTTTTAAACTTGTCTCTGCTAAACTAATACATCTCTTGAACTAAGTAGGTAAAGTAAAAGTTACAAGCGCGGCCACATTTTGGGTAAGTACCAGACTAAGTACTTTTGAATTATTTTTGGGACGTTAGAAAAGCACAGGTTGTTAGTGTTAATACTGCATGTTGTAATGTTTAAAAAAAGTAGCTGTTACTAAAATAGTTTAATAACAGATTTAATGCGAGACACATTACACATTAGTACCTTTTTAAGGCAAAAGTATTGACATATAATATCTATCATAGCATTTGCACCTACACTCTGAGCAAAGAGAATTCGAAATAGAGAGTTACTGTCATGGTAAATTATGTAGCTACAGTACATTTACTGCCATCTTTCGACAGAAGATTAAACCTGTTAGAACGCCATTTGACTTTGATCATTATTCTTTCACTGATATGTGTTAACTTGTTAAATATTAATATTAACGCCATCTACTCGAGAGTAGGCCAAAGGTGCAATCTTTTCGAGCGATGGCGCCATAACCTTTGGCCTACAGTCGAGTAGATGGCGTTAATTTCAATATTTAACAAATTAACACATATCAGTGAAAGAATAAGGATCAAAGTCAAATGGCGTTCTAACAGGTTTAATCTTCTGTCGAAATACGGCAGTAAATTTACAGTGGCTACATAATTTACTTTGTATACACTCTATTATCTTTGCTCTGAGTCAGCATATCGGAAGCTCAGTTCACGAAAGCTGTAGGTACCTACCTTCTAAAACAAGACGTCACGTACTAAGTCACTTTCCAATGAAAGCAATTAAATTGATTTTCGGTTTAATTCATAGGTAATATTTTTTCTATATTAGAAAGAACTCAGCAGGAACCATGTGCTTCTAAATCAGGCACATAATTGTGATCAAATTCGGAAGTAAATAATAAACAATCGTGCTAGTTGAAATTATTTCATTTTTATGTCGCATGAAGTGCCCGATAAATAAATCTCTTAATTCTGGGAGTAGGATTTAATGTTATTAGAACGAATATATTTTGTGCACTACGATTTTTTTGCACTGTTGTACGCCTCTGTACCTACACCTAATGAATTTCTAAGGCAATCATGGACATGGGTTGAAAGTTGTTTGATAGAATAAAGAGTTAGAGACCCATACAATGCCCATTATTTCAGTGGACAGATATTACAAGTATACGTGTAATACACAATTTTCATACGAAGTTCAGCAGTAAACAACACATATGGAATGAATTCTTAGGTGGGATGTCTAGTTGTGGCAGACTAGTTTAATAATACAGAAACATTTCCATACAAAGTAGTGTTTTTCCAAAGACTTTATGTAGTTAGCGACTCAGGTATAATGACATCAACGTCGTAGAGTAGTAGACCTACGTCAAAGTGCTAAAGTTACGTTATCTAGGATTTTTATTATTTAGGACTACCACAACTTTGTATGAAAATATAAGTTTTATAGTAAGGTGTTAGCTAGATGGCGGTTAGGGTCCTACTGTTTTAATAGTGTCATGCAGATACGCATCTTTATTAAAAAATGCGAGAAAATTCAACAAAGAGTTTACCCTGACTGGCAAAACAGTCAGAATATAGCAGGCTACTTTATCCTATAGTTAAATTTATTTTATACATGATTTTTGCATTATTGGTATTAGGTACTGTAAAACAATGTAAAATAAAATCTTTTGCTAATTTGTATTAAGCAAGCATCGTCGCTGATAATAAGTAGGTAGGTATGTTTACAAAACAAAGAGAAGAGCCTATAACAAGGCTATATTTTAGAAGCCCACCAAGTTTTGTATAATCCATCTACACTTCTACACACATACATTTATACTGTTATTGGTTTAAAATAAAATCGATACATCTCATTTGGAATAAAATAAAACGTACATTGATGAGTTTTAATACAAAAAAAAACATTAAGCGAAAAAAATAGTTTTGGTAGTAGCACTTTGCTATAAAAAAGGTATGGTAGGTATATATGTAAATAATCGTGGTCACTCATGTGCGAGTACGATATAATAATACATAGGTACATACATAATGTGTAAGCTTTTCATTAGAGGGATATTTCATTTTCATTCCGCAATATAGCTTCAGCTTTTGTTAAGGGTACAGACAGAATATTGTTATATCTTCTGATTGCTACTTATTTCTACATAAATTATAACTAAAATAAATACGATGTAAACAACCCTTCTGACTGCACCAGTTTGATAATATTCTTTTAAGGCAAAGGTAACTTCATTGTATCATTTTTAGAGTAGCTAATGTGTTCCGTTTAATAAGATTTGTTTCCAATTTTTGCGGCATTTTGTCTTGGCTTGTGATATTTTATTATTTTTTACTCTAAAGCTTTAGACAAACCTTAATAAAAGCCTCTTAAATCCAACCATCTAATTATTGATTTGTACAGTTTGTAACAATGCTAGGCGTAAATACAAAACTTGACTTTTACCAGACACGGTTAAATAATAAAGCCTTGAAATGGCCTTAGAAAATTGCAAGCTGATAAATGTTTATCTCGATGGTTTTTACTTGTCGAGGAAATCGGAATTCGGTTGTATTACAACGCCATCTGTTAGAGAGCCCTAAGATAATCGAGTGAACTTTGTAATGCGATAAGCTGTCTTTAATATTTAGGGCGATTGTGCACTACAATGAATTTTACTGTCCGGCAGTCTGAGTTTTCATGGTCCGATATGGCATGAAAAAAACGGATGATTAGCTTGTGCACTTGTCCGTCTTTTTACTCGCAGGTGCGGCGCAGTGGCATGAAAAAAACGGATGATTGGCTTGTGCACTTGTCCGTCTTTTTACTCGCAGGTGCGGCGCAGTGGCATGAAAAAAACGGATGATTGGCTTGTGCACTTGTCCGTCTTTTTACTCCCTTTTTACACACACCCCCCCTAGCCCGCCCCCGCCCGGCCAAGTCATGAATAATACTAATTCCAGACGCAGTGCACAAGCATAAACACGTTTTTCATAGCTGTCATCTCGGACCGTAAAAACACGGTCCGGAATGGGCAAAAGTAAAATGTCGGACGGTAAAATTACGTCTAGTGCACAAGCTACTATATACATTTAATGGCGTGCCATATCGGACCGTAAAAACTCGGACTGCCGGACAGTAAAATTCATTGTAGTGCACAATCGCCCTTAGTCGTCTCTCTAGGAACAATTACTATAGTGTCAATAAAGGCATAAGGGTGAATTGCAAAAAAAATACGTATATGTAGTTAAGGACCAGCAATTAATCCTAAGTTAATTAATTCCAATGTGTTACGAAACGTTACAGTATACGATTACACACTTTCACGCATGTAAATTAAGCACAAACCGCTTAACACTTTCGCAACCAGGCAAAATTTCAAACAATACCCCAGAAACCGACAGTACTCGCTAGTCGGGCAACGACGTGCAACTCAATGCCGCACGCCGCGAACCCGCTAGTCGGGCAAGCGACGGACGCTCAGGGCTGTGAAAATGAAAATTAACACAACACAACAACGTCCGAAGCACGTCACAAACCATTACGGAATGGCTCCGATTGCAATTTTACACCGAGACCGGGTTGAAAAAAAAACCCGGGTCGCAAACTTCAAATAGATAAGGAATGGTAAACAACATCTCCAGGGTTAAGTGTATGATCACAGTAACTACATTCTTTTGTCAAAGAAGTTGCGACTTTATTGTATGTGTACGAACGTACTAATTATCGTAACTATTCAAAGCTACTTGTTACGTTTTGCTTCCACGCAGTTGCAGTGTAGTGCTGTTTTATGATGACTGACCTATTGTCTTTTTCTGAGAACTGCCGCTTAGAAGTTAGAATGTTGAATGTACTTAGTTGAATTTCTTGGTTTATTTTTCTCCGAATTTTGTTTCACAAAAATCATCCTATGAGTACTCATGAAATAGATGTATATTACCTATACTTACTAAATATTCGTAAACACAAATTAGGTTGTACGATTTACGAAAATTCTAACTCCTATTGATACATACCCGTGTATGCAATTTCACGTAACCAACTAATAAGAATTTTTATTTTGTAATCGCATTAGGTAAAGTAAATACAAAGTGAAGTAATAAAATATAATAATCAACTGTACCAACTTTTCGACCACATAATAATCAGAAGACTTGCATTTTTTTCTGTTAGTGGCAGTGGCAGCCCTGAGGTAGTGAAGATGCAATGCTTGCCCGCCTGTCGGGCACTTCAGCGTCGCGTGTAGGTTTATAGCTCTTGCCCGACTAGCGGGTATGCCGGCATCTGAGTAAAGTTTACGAGTGCCCGAGAGTCGGGTACGCGGTGTCGAATGTGTTAACTGTCGGAACACAATGGAATCAATAAGCTTAAGACTAATTACAGGTCCTTAACCGTGTAAATTTTTTTGTAATCCCTATAACCTCTGTCATTTATCATTTATTTATGCATTTTACATGTTCAGTTTGATACCAGTTTTATCCTAGCTGTATGCCCTCTATCCAGGCGGTGAGGTCGGCCTCGCTGGCGCCGGCGAGCAGGCGCTCGGCGCCGGCGGGCGGCGCGGGCGCGGCCAGGCGGCGCGCGGCGGCCTGCCCCGACAGGTAGGCGCCGTGCACCGTCGAGTAGTAGCTGCTGTGCGTGTGCTCGCCGGCGAACACCAGCGTGGGCTGGAATAGATGATAACTTTCAGTGTTATATCTTCAGTTCGGTCCTCGAGGGGCCTAGCCGAGTGACGATAAATAGAAAACGCCGATCGCAAGTAAAACAATGGCAGGTTTCTATCTGGATTTTATTATACCAGCTTATTAGGCAGCACAGTTAGTAGTATTCTTACTGTGGAGGACAGGAAGTAGATTTGCGTCGGCCAACTGTGTGATATAGGTAAACGCGGGCAAGGTGAGACGAGACGGACGGATTAGCTCGCAAATAAGTCGGACGTCACAAAAGTGACTATGAAATTCTTTTTGAAATCCAAAAACTCCTGCATGTCATATTTCTGATTAGCATAGATAAAGGTTTTAACAGACGAAGTAAATGGCGCTATGCAATAATGAGTCGTAATTAGTTTATCATAAAGTATGACGCCTTGCGACGCCATCTAGTTCAGTCCTCAAGACTACTCAGAACTCCACAACAATCATCCGTCAGGGACCATTAGGGGGGAACAAGGGCGTCGCTCGAAATCTTGTAATGAGGAGGGAGGAATCAAAAATTATAAATCTGAAACACATATATGTAATGAACATCTTATTCCTTTGTGCAGTCAGCTGCAGAGATTTTAATTTTTGAATATGAAGGGGCACTCGGTCATTAGTGATTATCAAAAATAGATATAATCATTTTACCAATATAAATAAAACCAAATCACCTTTTTATCATGAACATTTCTGAATAGTGGCTGTGCTAAACTCTCAATATCTGTCTGACTGGATCCTACAGCCAGAGCCGTATATGAGCCTCGCGTGTAGGGCTGCTTGTTCCAACTTGTACTGTAATAATACAATAAAATAAATGTTAGTAATTCAAATATACATGCAATAGGTTTAACTCACATATTTAAGCCACATTTAGCATGACATGTTTAGCATCTGGCTACAGGCATACAAGTTTAATAATTGTTGGCTTTTTGATCTTATTTGCATTTTTATGGTCACATTTTAGCTCCATCATCATCATCAGATCAGCTAATTGATATTTATATTTCATTGTCATCCAACTTTCATGTGTATATTAAAAAAACTGTTAAAATAAATTCCCTGGGATTAGGGTCAACATAGGTCAATACATTAAATATCTAGAGACATACTGACCATACACATTTCTGCGGCTCTGGTACAAAGGGATCATTCAGGAATTTCCTTAAAATGTTTGTGCAAGCTGTAGCAACTTGATCCATAGTTAATGTCTCCACATATTCCGCCTCTCTCCCCGACACCCAGCCCAGCAACAAGGTCTCTGTAACTTTACTAAATGAGTAAATCTTCTTATACCATGACTCGGCAATGTCTTCAGGTGTCGCCGGACTCTCCCATAACAACATTATTTCAGTAATATCAGGATTTAAGAATGGTCTCTCATATTCCAAAAATATTTTATTTACGGTGCCAAATAGTAGTCTTTCTATTGATTCCATTTTGTACTGAGGCAACGAAGGCTGGAAGAGATCCTTGGCAGTCTCTTTGAGCACACCAAGAGGTATTGTACATATCACATGATTAGCAAAAAAAGTCTCTCCATTCTCACAGGTAACTTCAACATAATGTCCATTTTTTTTCTTTGGTTTGTGCGCATTTTCAGACATTAAACTTCCTTCACTAGGGTTAACCATAGACTCAGAGGCAGAGGTCTTAGTAATATCTTCTATCACTGTCTGGTCTGAGTCTTCGGACTCCTCTCCCAAATCTTCAGGCCGTGTACTGTGCTGGTTGGAATCCCAAATGATTTTTTTTACTGGGTGATTGGATATTATTTTTTCATGTGGAATATTTTTTAACATAGGTTGTAATATAGAGCTGTAACCTTTAGGGATCATGATGTTGCCACCTTGGAGTTCTGTGTAGCTGCCTAATTCTAAAAGATCTATTTCATCCATGCTGTTGCAACCTGATATACACGTTTCCCGTTTTAATAAGCAGTCAAATATAAGCCGGCGGAGTTTTTTCTCTTCAGAGTCAGGAAGACGCTCAAGGTATATGGTGGCCTCCAGGTTAATATGCTCTCCAACACTATGAATATCTGGTGGGGGCAGGTACTGGCACAGGAAGTACTCCTCACAGCGCCGCAAGAACACCACGTACGCCTCATGGATCTCGTGCAGCACACCAAACGGCACCTGTTTGCCGTCCTCAGTCGCCGCTATCACTTTGTGTGGCTTAGGTATATTTATTATGTTTACTAGACCATTAGCCATAGCTATATCGAATATCGGGTTACCGAGAACTCCATGAATCCAGTTCGCCCCTAACTCCACTTCGTGGTTTTTTAGTGGAATAGAAATAATCCTACCACCGATTCGTTTCCTTGCTTCTAATATTCTAAAGTCGTCCATACCATTTTTTATAAGTTCATTGGCGGCAGCCAGACCGGCCATGCCGCCGCCAATTATTAAAACATTACACTTATTTGTATCACATTTTTTACTGGAATTTGAATTGTCGTCACCCATAATAATATTAAATTTAAATAATATTATTTAGCACTACGCTTTTAATTTGACGTTCAGCTGGTTGGTTACGACATCTATGAAAATATTTTTTTTAAACCATCAATTTAAAAAGTTACCGTAAGGTAGTTATACATCAAAAGGAAGCAATTCCTAAAAAAAATTAATATTCATATACATATCGAAACAATGCGAAATATGTTGCCCACGATGTATAATAAATATAACAGTGTTTTTGTTTATTAGATGATTTATTGGTTCTCATTACAATTTCTTGTTTGTTGTATACCTACCTTTAGAAATACCGGAAAAACGTCATCTCACATTATACATTTCTATATATCACACTATTCTCCCCACCATTCGTTGTCTATCTCTGTCTATCTATTGATTGTGGCATATAAGGTATCTCTTTTTAATGACCTTTGTATTTGCTAAATATATACATCACATATTATAGATATGTACTTACTTTGTTTACTCCTCGACTGTACACGGGCCGAGTGTTTTTGTTATTGTCGTGATAAAAATATTTCCAATTTAAGTGAATCTGAATTCTAGTTGAAAATATCTTGTTTCGTCATTAATTTCGTCCCGAATGTGATGACTTGAAGTGCGAATAAAGTTGCAAGTGATTGTGAAACTATTTTTTGCCGTACTGACAAATTCGATATCAAAAGTCATTGTGAATAATCGCGTCTATGGAATAACCAAGTCCTTACGAATTAATATGCTCTGATATAGTTATGTAACTGATATAGTTATGTTCAGTTCTGTTAACTATGGTAAAACAGTGGTCAGTGTAAATATAGTGTCTGTATAAACAATCTGATGGAATAAATAAACACAAACAGGGACACGTGGGTCTCGCAGCGAATCGATCGATAAAGACGGAAGCGCGCGCCAGTCTCTATCAACGAGACGATTTTAAGTCAAGGTCGCGCTACGCAAACACGTGCAATGTCTGATTCTATTTACACACATGACTTTCTATTAGATGGGGGGGTGGAGATCAAACAGGAGTCCCCTTTCGAGCTCGGGTCGTCGGTGTCGGCCTCCGTGCCGATCCCGCAGCGGCGCACGGACCTCGGCGACTTCGGCACAGACCTGGACCTGTGTCTGCAGGACAGCCTCTCAGGCTCCTATGCCCCCACAATGACGTACAGCAAAATGGCGTTCGACACAGACAATTCTACCAAAACTGAAAACTTTAAAATGGATGATGATGATATATTTCAAGTAGACAAAGCCGATTTAATACTAGGGCCGACTCTAGCCGAATTAAACGCTAACCCAGATACATTGCTAGATGACCTAAATTTTGACGATTTACTTCTGCCTGAGGAGAGTGGCTATTGTATTCAAATAGGTGGAGCCATGAGTGGGTCGCGACGCGCTCCTCACTCTATTCAAGTGCCTAATGTGCCTGCTTCAGAGAGTCCCTGTAGTCCGTACAGTCGAGCACAGCTGGCATTTTCTCCATCTAGTCAACACAGTTCGGCATCATCCAGTTTTGCTCAGCCTATGAACCAGTTGCCAGAGCTGCTGTTACGGCTGGATGGCTACAGTGGGGAGATAGCCCTGGGCCAGTCCGTGCCCGCCTCCACAGTGTTGCCACCGTTCACATCCAGCATTCAGCCACAGCACACACAACTGTCATCATCAGCACCTACTCACCTCACTATGGAACAGGTCTGATTTTTATATTCTTGTAAGTCCCTGCATACTTACATAAGTACAAATTAAATTCGAGCTTAGGACTCTTTATAGAAATAGAAGAAAGTTCCAAATTCAAAAGCTAAATAATTGGTTCTTTCAACTTACAAGGGAGTTAAAACATAAACTAAAAAGAATATTTGGTTATTTAGCAGGTATAGTTGGTCAGATCAATTTGTCAGTCAGTAACAACCAGGAAGACTATACTCATCCTTTTCTTTTGGGTGCTAGTACTAGTGTAACACAAAGATAGTATGATTCTGTCTGTCTATGATTGAAATGAGACAGTCCTTTAACAAACTATACTTGGTAGGATATGAAATGTAACAAACAACTTCTGGAATTCCCAACCTACTGAATAATTTAAGGCATGTTTGTAAACAACTTTGTTTTTGTTCATATTACTGATTCATAGAAGTCATAAATTACTGTTATAGATAATCATAGTCATCATTGTTTGTCTAAATTAAATTATTTAAATAAATACATAGTTAAGTACCTATTAATGATTACATAACAAATAAAACCATTATATGTGGGATCAAGATGTTTTTGCATAACAGCTGCCTCCTAAACAGTTTGACAAAGGGGCAAGCTATGATGGCGCCATCTATTCAAACCTTTGACAGTTGCAAACAGAAAAGTATTTGAAAAACAACATTCACAATCAATATGGATAGACTAAAAACAGCTTTACATTGTAGTAGTTGTATGTTATATCTTATATCTTAATGAAGGCCCTAATCCTTTAGAATGATGATGATAAGCCTTTTTATTCTGAACTTCTCTTTTGTGTGAGGACTAGACATGTTCTTGTTTATTATAATATGTCTCGAAGCTCAGTTTGCCTCTTGGCATAGGCCTCCTCTAACATTTTCCATTGGGACCTGTCACATGCAACCCTTCTCCAGATCCTTTAGAATAAGATGGTATAAAGCTAATCACCATTCAACAGACTTTTCAACCAGAATAGGACATCTCCCTCACGCATCTCATCTCATAAGGCCATTCAAGATAACATTATCAATGCCTACTAATTTTATCATATGTATAGTATTCTAATTAGTTCAACAATAACTATACTGCAAAACGTAATTCAAGACCAAAAAAAGTAAGAAAATGTTGCCACTTTTTACTAGCGCGTCTTGTATTTATGTAAAAATAAGTAAATAAAAGTACTTTTTTAAATCGTAGGAGTAAAATTACTAATAAATAAATGATCTTAGCGTGATTATTTATCAAAAGGAATTACTTAATACTATTTTACAAATAAATTAATGCAGTGGCAACATTGTATTACTTTTTTTGGTCTTGAATTACGTTTTGTAGTTTAAGAGTGTTAATGTCTAATAACACTTTTAAGGTTAGAAACTTGTTTACCAAAACTTAAGGAAGACTAGGGAGTGCTCCCGGGTACCGGTACCCCCCCCCCTAAAATCATCCAAAAATCATGCTCCGTTTCCTCCTACGTCATGCTACCATCATCCGATGTCCAGACCTCCCCCCCCCCCCCCTAATTTGAAATGACGTAATTCATGAATAGCCTTTTCTATACAAATACAGAACCGGAACCGGGAATTCCCGGTTCTCGCCATACAAACTCAGTACCGGGAGCAATCCCTAGTGAAGACACAGGAATTGAACTTTTTTAACAAAACTTAGTAAAGACACAGGAGTGGAAGAAAACACAAAATTTAATTGTACTTTTTATTTCCATACCAACATACAGGATAATATAGATAAGGATAATTAAGACTAAAAATTAATTCCTGCAATTTTTTTATTGAGCTAAGAATCTTTATTATGTATTAATAACAGTAAGTAAGCAGTAAGTAATAATAGTGACACCTTTTCTGGTTATAAAAATGTGACTTTATCTCATAAGATGAGGCTCCAGTATAGATACAACGACGCGCACAGTATGGCGTAAGCACCATCTATAATAAGGTCCCGTGTCATAGATAATGCCACAAATATGCATTCACTTATACAAAATTTCCCTTACCAGATATGGCAAAGGCGCGAACCCCGCAAGCATCTACTGTCAACCAGTTCCTTGGCTGAAGCTGGCTCAGTGTCCTCGCTATCTGGAGGACTCCTGAGCCCCAGCACGGCTGACTTCTCACAGGACGAGGATGACAGGGATGAGACGGATGAAGATAGTGATAGATATGAGGATTTATCATCAGATGGTATGTTTTTTATATTTCTTGGATCTAGACACGCGGCAGCGTGTCAAGCCAAGTTCAAGCAAAGGAACTGGCTAGCCAGCGCCGAGTGTAATATTACACGAACCACTTGGTGCCACTTTTGACCCTTCTATAACTCAAAACCTCTTTAACGTAAACACATAAAACTACGTGTGTTTAATTATATCCATAAGGACATCTAGAAGCCCAAATTTCATGAAGTTAGCTCAAACGGTTATAAAGATATGAAGGTCAAAAAGTCGTAAATTTTAGCACTGACTGACTGACATATAGTACCTAAACCTAACCTACTTCCAGATGACCTAGAAGGATGAAATTTGGAATCCAGCTCGGTTATTGTGTGTAAGCGTAGGAAAAAATAAAAAAAAGTTAAAAAATAGGGGGGGTCCCTCGGAGTAAATATCTATGGAGTAGAGACGCGCACTAATTTCTATCTGAAAAATTCTGTCGTTTTTGGCGCGGGGGACGAGGTAACGCACACAAATAATGTTAACACTAATGCATTTTTAGCATGCGTCGCTACACACGCACACGACAAAATTATCAAACACTAGCAAAAACTATATTCACACAAGTACAAGAACAAACACAGACAACCCTGTCCGTGAACGAGATGACGTCAGTTCTAAGTAAACCCAGATAGTGCGAGGGACGCGCCGATAATATTGTCGATATTTTATTGACAATGAATTTTAATTTCTGCTTTTATCAATTATAATAATATTACAATATCAAGTCTTTATACCAGCATTTTACTAACTTTCAATTTTTGTATTGTTTTTAGATGTTGTTCTAATAGTTTGTCAATTTGTTTAGGGCGAATCTTGCAAGCTGATATAGAATGATTTTTTATTATCAGTTCATTAGTTAATATTTTACATGTTGGTTTACTTCTGAAAGCAATGCAATATACTATTGAGCATGCAGATCTGATGACAGAGATGGAACGCGGCCATAGGATGTCATTTAAGGGATATTGAGTAGGGGATAATTAGTATATATATCGGCGGTAGATCGTAAAATCGGGCATATCGAGATATTCCTAGGCATATCATGAAACTCCGCCATTTAATAATCTGCCTTTTGCATTTTTTGCCACTGCTAGTGCTGCATTCTATGTGGCATTTGGAGCAGAATGCGTAGGTGCTAGGTAGGTACACCATTTGAAACACCTACTGACATGACATAAATTTATTAATTTCCGCTACCTAAAGGTTGTCTGGAAGAGATCGCTTTTTAGCGATAAGACCGCCTGTTGTTTAACCTCTTCTTCCTGTATTATTTGTATTGTTTTCTGTAATGAGGTGTGCAATAAAGAGTATTTGTATTGTATTGTAGGTACTAAAATCATACGCTACCCAAACACGTACTATAAGTAGACTGTCAAGCCATTTCAATGGTTATCATTTGCTAAAATGTAGGACAACCTACTTATTCGATATGCCTAAATGTTGAGGTTTGCACGGTATGGCTGGTGATCACTAGTCAGAACATGACATGCCGGCGTTTCATGATCTGCTTAGGAATATCACACCTTGAAGTTAGCACGATATGGCTGGTGGTCACTAGGCAGATCATAATCTGCCTAGGAATATCACTCCTTGAGGTTTGTACGATATGGCTGGTGTTCGCTAGGCATCATGACCATCTGTATATTATTCATTATGTTTATATCGATTTTACCGATATTGGTTTTTATAGTGTCCCGTCACTAATATTGGTACGGTGATACCAGAGTAATAAATTAAAAGTGCCTATTTATGGAAAGTGACAGCCGTAAATACCTTAAATTAATAAAATATTTGACATGTTAAATAAAAATATATAGCTGGTCAAGCAAATCTTGTCAGTAAAAAAGGCGCGAAATTCAAATTTTCTATGGGACGATATCCCTTCCCGCCTACATTTTTCAAATTTGCCGCCTTTTTCTACTGACAAGATCTGCTTGACCAGCTATATTTAGAAACTAAAGGAAAAATTAATTTTCATAAAATAGTCAATTGTAATTTTACGTTATTTAGGGGTTGTGCACAAATCACGCGAGATGTTTTCGACTACTTTTTGATCCCCCGTCCCCCCTTTCTTTATACTTATAGATCCATTTATTTGATTAAATAGATTAGGTTGATATGAAACTAAGGTGTTATATAAAAATAATGTGATACATAAATTATATAACAAAAAGCAACGCAAATAGGGCGTATTACTGCAATGTTCTGCCGCCAGAGTGTAGCACTAAGCTAGTTAGTAAATTTTCTCTTTTTATCGCTCAAATATGCAATAGTGATAGAGAGGTTAGATAACGAAATTTAATATTTCTTGTTCCGCGGCGGACCCCCAGATTGTGATGGATTGTGGTAGTCGCGCCCCCTACGCAGAGTTTCGCATAATATTTCCTATTAGAAATTCTACTCGTACCTAAATAATATTTAGAAAGTCTTCTTTAGAATTACCCTAAATTAGATCTAATACCATATCACTGGTATCACTGTCAGATTGACAATGTTTTTTAGTTATTTGCAAAGTTAATGCACTATTTGATAATATTTAGATGTAATAGTACCTACATATGATAAGAAACGTGTTCTTTTTGTAGACTAGACGTTTTCGATCTCATTTTGAACGAGAAAACGCTGCAATTCGGCATTTTCGGCTCCTATCATTCCGCTTAGACTGACGTTTGCTGAATGGCGTATGACGTGTGGCAACTAGTTTTATATAACCTCCTTGACCGGCGGCCGCGGACTTTTTGCAGAGGGGAACGCCTGTTAATGGCCGCTCCATAGATAATTACTCCGAGAGGGGTCCCCATGCAAAAAAATAAATAATTGTAGCGTTGGAACCGTTACAAGCAGATATTTGAAACTATCCCAATATATGTATTATTATATTTGCTATATAACAGAAATATAAAAATAAATTTAAGTCAAAAAATAAGTGGTGTCGCCATACAAAAAACTTGTAATACGCGCTAAACAACCGGCCAACACGCAAGAAAAAACATTAAATCTCAATACCTGCCTAGTTTTCTTTACAAAAAGTAATGATATCCCACCAAAAACATAAATGTAAAAAAGGAGAGCCTCAAAGAGTCAGAGAGAGAGTCAAATCTAACCTACTTTATGATCTCACATTTTTTTAAATAACAGCAATTGTTGTAAGTATCATAACGTTATTTTGTTCCTATAAATACATATTTGGATTTTGCATAGAACTTGGCACTCATTTACATCTCCATTCTTTTTGCGGCGAAGCCCACAGCCAAGCATAATTTTTGTATTGAACTTGGCTCTCCTTTTTTGCATTTATGTTTTTGGTGGGATAATAATTGACACGAATTAGGTTCTAAGGAAATGATAAAAATAGCAACCACAATACTCCTGAAAAACTTGCTGTGAAAAGATCTGATAAAAGGTGTACAGATCAACTTAAATCATAGAGATACATTGTACAACAGCAATACTTACAACCAAAAGGCATTGTAGATTCTCAGCAGTGGATGTTTTTTAGCTGATTTGATAATGCCACTTACTAAAGGACCGTCTACGCTAACAACCGACGTACTTCCTAAACCGTTTTTCAATTGGGGGCCATATCCCCCACCATAACGTATGCCACCAAGACGTTAACCGAATTTTAATCATAATTAGGATTGTTCATTTTTTTTAGACCCCCATTTTTATTTTATTTTCTGAAAATATAGGTTAATTTAAGATACCAATTTGAATGATTTATTAATTCACGGCTCGGTTGAATATTTATAATTTATTGAAAATATGAGATACGACTTCTCGTAAATTACATGTAGTGGCTGATTTGATAAAGCACAAGCAATAACAAACATTAAAAAAATAGTTGTAATTGTCAATTGATTGTAATGTCACCTGTCGACAATGTCAGTGTCACGCGTTGCTATAAATAATATCGTCTGGAAAACTCGTTTATTTTGAATCCCTAAATCAATAATTTCAAAATACCTACGCTATAAATTTGTGAAAGCTGATTCCAGAAATCTGCCTAAGTTATATAATATAACTTAGTTTTATTGGAGTATGTATCCATATAGCATCGAACTCCAACCATAACTTGGCTGAAATCAGGGGAGCAAAAATACAAATGTAAGTTACATCATATATTTTTTTAACTGATTCGATTCGTAAGATGATTGGATTCATAAAATCGTTATAAGCGTCCATTGCTAAGGTAGCTTAGCACCCAGTGGGTTCTACCGGCTTGTCACCATTGTTTGGATATTGTACTATATTAGGTACATGCCAATTTTGCTAATTATATCCTATAATTTCAGGTCATCATGTGATTCCTATATAGATACGGCTGTGGGATACGTAATGTACGAAGGAGATTGATTTTGTTAAGGCACTTGGGCCCTGAACAAAGTTGAGCATTTTGTATCGAAACGAACGTCATATTAATCGTCATAATACTTTACGACAGTAAATAATGCCTGGGAACAGAGTAAATAACAAACCATACACTTCTCTTCTGGTTCGTCAACAAGAAGCCATCATTGTCAGCTGCTCGTGCAGAACATGATGAACATACATATATGTATAGTTACTTTTTTTTGGGAAACATATATACATATATTTCCTAAATTAATAAAAATGTAGGTAAACAAAAACATGTTTTATTATTCACAACTATTAACTTAAGTCTTGTCCACCATGATATCAGCAGCTTGAACTGCAACATGTACCTGGAAATTAGAAATTATATCTTTTTAAAGCAGTTTTAGGCTGAATTTTGAGTATGACTATGTATTCTTGTATAGTGTTTCTTTCTAGTAGGCACCATCTCTGTTTAACGGTTTGCCTTTATATACTCTGGCTACATTACCACAGAAAACACATAGGTCCCCGCGACCCTACCTACAAAGTGAGCTTTTAAATAATTATAGTAAAATAATATTAATTTTATACTTACATCGACGTGATCCTCACAGCAATACTGTGTGTAAGTAGGTAGGTATTCCAAGTTCAATTCACGGCACCATGTTTCACGTCGTAGGTCTTCGCGGATTCGAATAATCATTTTTGTGAATCATTCCCACACGTAGGAACAAGGTCTTTGATATATTAAGCAACGAAAACTACTGTTTAGGTATCAATTATAAATCAAATCATAACAAACCAGCGCAGCGGTTTAACTGAAAAATTTCATTATGACAATGATAACTTTGACAATTACGTGAGTGACGGATTGATTTACTATGGTCCGATAACTTTTATTATGCGATGACTTTACATTCAGCCAACGAGAAAGGTCAAACTAAGGTCATAAGGATATTTGTTGAAATATCTTCAATCCTCAATTATTATATCGCAGCAAATGTCGGAAACTGTTTGAAAACCTCATATCTCGAAATGGTTTTCGAAATAGAACATTTAAAAAAAATGAACAATCCTAATTGAGGTTGGTCAGTACCACGTCAGCACCAACCCCAATTATGATTAAAATTCGGATAACGTCTTATTTCGGTCCTCCCATATTTTTCGTTGAACTCTTTTGTCTTATCCGGATCCAAATATCCTGTACCTATTTATTTAGTAAACCAGTACAATGTTATCAACTATTAGTATAGCTACTGCTTTGTTTTCTGAGATTGGGCACAATCTTGATCAATCAAATTCTCGATATTTATTTCCAATGTACAATTTCTTATCATGTATAGGTGAACCAGGATCTATTGAGGGTGCGCCATGTTACGGAAATTTGATGGTACTAATTTCTAGCAATGGCAACAATTTTAATAATAGACAACATCTACCCTCTATGATAGTTGTCAATATTGACAATGTAAACATTGCTTTGTCTAGTTTCGTGTGAATTATTATTAGACTGCAATAATCATGCCGAAAGTTTTAGATTTTACAGAGAAAAAGTTGTAAATAGTGTATATAGTTATTTATTGGAAAAATAACGTGCGGGAGAGAAATTTCTTCCATTAGAAAACATAACGAAATTACCACCTGAATTGACGGGTAAGTTTCAAACTTATGGACAAATGTCACTATAGTCAGGTCGTCACGATTTGGTTGATGTCTTGTAATAATTTGATTTGTGTATTAGGTGTATCGCATGCATCGGTATCACGGATTGCTAGCGAAGGGCGTAAGGGCGGAATTAAACGACCAAACCTAAAAAAAAGAAAACAAAAAAAGAAAATAGATTTGGATGATTTTGATTTATGTGTCATACGTCGTAAAATTCACGAATTTTATAGCGTAAAAACCGAAGAAATATCCAAACATCAAACTTCGCACTTATTAAAGTTGTCGGAATAAAACAAAAATCATCTGCCAATTTCCATTGTCCCCACTATACAAATTGTTGCTATATAAAATTCAAAACGAGCGCCCTCTTGACAATACTCCCAAAGTTCTGGTTTACCTATATTATTTAATCAAACCATACGTACTGTTTTGTACGAGGTTGTATATTATTAAGATGATATTGTAGGTAGCTATTTATATTTATACGCTATTTACAAATGCGTGCTTAAAATTACATTAAAGTAACATTAAATCGTACTTTAAATCCATTTTTTCTACTAGTCGACTGTAATTCTTGAATTAAGATTTCTTATACCAAACTGCAATTGGGTATTTTTAATGTATGGGCTCCCAACTCAACTATAATATTCATTTCGATACAGTTTAGTCAACTATAATGAAATTGTCCAATCACAGCTCGCCGCGATCAAGAGGACGAAACAAAACCATAGCTCAAATTAATTATTTTAGGTTGTATAGTAGAAACAATTGGTTCATAAGTCAGAAACGCGCATGTGACACCCTTAATATAGCAACATCCATAGACTACGAATACCACTTAGTGTTGCTTGTTAGTCTCCATAGGCTACGGTGACCAAAATCGAGAAAACAACCGTCTAAAAATTGAATTTAGCGCGGAGCAAGTACCAGGGCCTCATGAGTTACGAGAAGGTGTCGTTTACCAACCCGCCGTGGGGCGCGGCGGCCGGGTCGCGTACCAGAATGAAGGTATCGAGATTCGAGGCTGCTCGCGAATCTTAGCTCTATACTTTTGGTTTGTTTGTATGATTATACTAGTTTAAAGTATTATTTTTGTTGACTCGTAGAAAAATTATTGTATACAATAGTGATATAATCAAGCTTTTCAATCTCGTACCTTACTTAGGCAACTCAGCAAGCTTCGTTGCCTAAACACGGTACTCGACTGAAAAACTCTCTATTATATCACGATTGTATAAAATACTATTTCCTCGCTTTGTTAAACGTTGTATGAAACACGTGCCAAAAGGCGAACTCAACACGTGTTGTAAAACAATAGTCGGTACTTACCTATTTGCTCGATTTGTCAACAGGCGTCATTCATTTATTACTTAAGACGATTTTTGCCAGTTTTTTCCCCCTCCCGCCCTATGTAATAAGAAAAAATAAAAATATGCTGACCCCTTCCCCCCTGTTTAATATTTATTAAAGAATCGAAAGGAAAAAATTAGGTACACGTTTGTTTTAGACCATTTCTTTACATAAGTTTTTGACTAGTCCGCGCTTTTTCAAAATATACTTGGCTTGCGTAAGAGCTATCAAGACTCCCCACCACCCCCCTTGTAAGAAAAAACTAAACATGGTCGAACCTCCTCCCCTCCTAAATAGTCTTACGTAATAATTAAATTACGTAATAATAAAATGGCACCATATCACTACTTAGGGGCTATTCATAAATAACGTCATTTCAAATTAGGGGGGGAGGGGCTGGACATCGGATGATGGTAGCATGACATAGGAGGAAACGGGGTCATTCGTAGCATGATTTTTGGATGATTTTAGGGGGCGGGGGGTCAAAAATCGTCAAAAATCGATGACGTAATTTATGGACAGCCCCTTATTTGGGATTTCGAATTTGTAGCACAAATATCTATTCTATTTTAGAATCGAATGACGAGTCCGAGAGTAAACAATCACGACTGAATTCAAAAAAGGAGAGATATTTCTGGCAGTACAATGTTCAAGCGAAGGGTCCTAAAGGACAACGGCTGGTCCTGAAAAAGAAGTCTGAGGATCCTCATGTGTTGAACAGTGTCACGGACCCTGTGTTTAGTCCGCAGTGCAGCGTAAGAGGAATCAAACATAGGTAATTATAAAATGATTTCAAGCTATACGGAGTGATAAAGGCTAGTTTTTAAGTAGAGTAGCAATTAATTTAAGCTTAATATGTAACCCATTCTAACATACATTAATAATTTCATTTAATTTAAAGGCTATGTTGTATTTTATATGTTACTTTTCTAAAATTAAGTTTGTTGCTATAAATATTAGCCAGGACAAATTCTGAACTTTAATTACAGCCTAAGTGAACTAGAACTTGGCACTCATATAGATATCTAGATTCTTTTGCCAGCGAAGTCAACAACAACGCATATTCTTAATGTTGAACATGGATCTAATTTCACATTTATGTTTTTTATGGAATTAATAACTATTGTGTTACATTTCAGTGGCAAAGCCAGAAAAGGCGATGGAAACGATTTGACCCCGAATCCTAGAAAATTATACTTAATTGGAAAAGAGCTGGATAATTTGGGGAAAGTAATCAACGATATGATACCCGTGAGCGAGCTACCGTTCAACGTCAGGCCCAAGACGAGGAAAGAGAAGAATAAGCTCGCTTCTCGCGCCTGTCGGCTAAAGAAGAAGGCGCAACATGAGGCCAATAAACTCAAGTTGTATGGGTTACAACAAGAACACAGTAAGTACCTACCACTGGCCACCTCAACTACTAGACGGTACGTCACGGTAGTCTAGGTCACCACATATGCACGTCATAAATTCATCATAGAAGGTAGGATCCTATAGAAGTGGTAGACGCGTGCCTCCGTGAGGGACAAAACATACGCAACGCGACACTATGATTGGTCAAATTTATTTATTGCCCACCATAATCCATACTAAATTTACGGTGTGGAACAAATAAAATGTGAGACTGTGACAAGGACAAACAATAATAGCTCTTTCACTGCTACTCCTACTGAAAGATACATAAGACTGTCCTGTTCGGTCACTTCCCCCCACCTTTCATGCCAGGTCCAGTTATATACTAGATTCATGAAATTAATACAAAATCCATTCGGGATTGTGTATGTTTCTTTTTTTCAACCTAATGATATTTCTAAAACCATTTGGAGCCGCTTCCAATAGAAATGTAACGTTAATAATTATTACGTTATTTATGCTTACATTAAAACTGCTTTGTACATGCTTCGTGCAGTGAGCCTAAAAACGAACAAAATAAAAGTAACAGGATATTTTAGTAAGGACTTGGCACCTGGCACCCGCCTAGCGGGCGCTCAGTGTACACTAGTGTGTTGATCGTTATGAGGCCACTCCAACCCGTCTAACGTACTCTTTAGTTTTTGTAGTCAGTGAATGTGTTACCCATCCAGTAAATAAATAAATAAATCCATTTACCAATAAACGTGGCGACTTGCAGCGCCATCTAGGCACTATTTTTACCATTCATTCACAGTCAATAAATAATCTCTTTGTTTATAACTTATGAATTATGAAACATTGAGATAAAGTTGCGTCATAAGTGTGTTCAATAACTTGTTTCCCTATAAAATTCGCAATTACAATGAATATAGGGATTGTAATTATGAAGATGAATGGTGAATTAATGTAAATCTAGATGTTTAGATTTAACTAAAGTAAGCTGTTTCTTAAAGTCTAGTTTCTTTTAATATGTCTTACCCCTAATTCATAAAACTTAGAACCTCTTACAAACGTCTGTTAAGTTTTGTCTCTTTCTAACAAATGAAATTATCAAAATGACGGATAGGGATAAACGATTATTAACGGTTTCTTAAGATTTGCCAAACGTTTATTAAAAAGGGCCTTAATAGTATCAATTCAATTCAAAACCTTAAATGTCAATAACAACACATCTGTCTGTTATTAACCCTTTATTTTTTATTTCCGTTCATATTATATGTATTTTGAATTTTGCATGAATCGTATTAGCTCGAGGTGCGCGCACCACATCTGCAATTTGTAACTTTTTGGGATACAATAGATATCAGGTTTATTAGAAACATTTTGTATCTCACGGGAAGTAGATACGATTACCATCGTTCAAAAAGTTCATGCATGAAGCTTGTGCGCTGTCGGGCCGCCGATGACGGGTTCCGCGTGCCGCCAGGCTACCAGCACGCGAGCAGCACAAAGGTTGGTAGGTTCCGTCGCCTACAAAGCTAATTGTTCAGCACAATTTATAAAAAATGTCTAGTTGTATATAGGTGTATTTATGTGTGTATTGTTATGTTTCAGGACGGCTGCTGAACGGCATAAGTCAGATAAAGCAAGTGCTGGCGAACAGGGCCACAGGAACTGCCCAGACCAATGTCGACTGGAATGCTCATATTAAGAATGTAGTCAACACAGCAACAGGTATTTAATATTTATTACGTAAGAATCTACTAAAGAATAAATTAATACACGTTTGGTTTATTTTAATTTTTAAAGAAACATGGAAATCGTCTTAACTTTGCGCATTTCTGTGATCTTATGTAAAAATTGTCGAGACTCCCACCGTCTGGCAAGAGAAAATAAGACATGGTGGACCCCCCTCCCCTCCTAGATCGCCTTACGTAATAAAAGACTGGCGCCTCTCTTGATAAATACGATGACAGAATGTTATTGCATCATTCTCGTAATAAAAGTGAACATTAACTAACACAATATAAAATGCAATTTCACTTTGCTCACCGCGCGACGGACGCTCCCCAAAAAGGAATAGTATTTTCACCTCAGCAGCTCGAAGAAGGGTACTTTGCTTCTTAAAAACAGTGAGCAAAATGCGATTTTGCTCACTGAGTGAGACAAAATGACATTCAAGTGACCTTTATAGTCAAACTTTGATCTCTTGTTGTACAAATAACTATTGATCGTTTCTAATCTATGATTCTTCATGACTTTATCAGCCGTGAGGTTTAAACTGTATTTTTTAATTTGGTTTTCTAAATTACGAGTTGCCTTTTTTTTCAGAAATAAAAATTGCTGGTAAAACATCAGAGTATGTAAACAAAATTCTGGACAACGTCAAAAGTGGGCAGGCAAATGGTGGGCTCAAAGACATATAAGGTAAAATCTGTGTGAACTGCAAAACGAAAGGCTGTTTATCGTACCTCCAAAGTTAATTTAGCACTGAAAAATTATGTATATCATTATCATATAAAGGCTTAATTGTCAAAGACAATTTTATTTTTGTATGGTAACAGAGTTATAGAAATAGTCATTAGAAGCTTCTAAAGGCAACTAAGAGGTAGAATTTATTTTTTATTAATTCATGTATAAATCATGCCATAACATAGGTGTCATGTTGGAATAAGCGTAACACAATTTTGGATTCGGATACAGAGTACTATGTGACTACTGACCACCATATGGATTTCTTCCCCCCCCTTTCTGAATCCGCACCTGTGGATTCCAAACTTAAAAATAAAATGAAAGGACGAGACTCCGAAATCCATTCAGAATAATATAAAATTGACCAAGAAAAGTCTGCAGCGATTTTGATAGCCCACGCAGTGCACGTGTTATTTTAAATGTCAAACTTCTATGAAATTATGACGTATAAATAAATAACACTGCGTGGCCTATCAAAATCGCTGCAGACTTTTCTTGGTCTGACTCTACCTACGCATAACATTTGCAAGTTTGTTCTGACCACGTAGTGGACTTTTGCGTACTTTTACGAGTTTCGAATTATAAGTACACTCTACTCTTTTATCTGATTCTTATAATTGAATTATTTACTCCTGTTAGGTATTGTATTTTTAGGAGCCAGAAGATATTTAGATTTCATAAATATGTACATATTATCAAATCAATTGAATTATGCATTTTAATTATAAATGGCTACTATAATTTAGTTTCTAAGGTGCAGTAAAACTGGAAGTGATATAATTTTAAAACTAGATTTGTTAATAATTATTTTTTACGCTTTACATATTAAAGTACGTTCTAAATTAAGATTTTACAGAAATAAACAATTGAATTCTTCTATAAAGCAAACTTGTTAAAAGGTGAAGGCAAAATCTCAGTCGCTGTTACCATCGCCCGCACTCGTTAATGGTTCATCGGTGAACCTTATGCCTTTTGTAATAAGTAGTAGAGATGCACCGGATATCCGGTTACTAAACGGTATCCGGCCTATCCGGCCCCCTTTTTACTATACGGCCGGATACCGGATAATGACCTACTATCCGGCCGGATACCGGAAAGTAATTTTGCTTGATTTTGGAGTTAACAAATTGGATTTAAGAAACAGTGACGGTCATAATCGTACTCGTTTATTATTTTAAAACATTTTAAACATTCCGCTATTGCACGCGCACTCATATTCGAATCTAGAAATGAGTCCACGCGAACTTTCACTACGAAACAGATCAAGGCCTGCACAATGCGCACCTGAAAAACCGAAATGTAGGTATAATTTCTACGGCCGAATATTCGGCGGCCGGATACCGGATAACCGGCCGATGATCAAGCCGAATATTCGGCCGGCGAAATTATAGTAGGTCACTATCCGGTATCCGGCCGTATAGTAAAAGGAGGGCCGGATAGGCCGGATACCGTTTAGTAACCGGATATCCGGTGCATCTCTAGTAATAAGGTCCCCCGATGGACAGTTAAAGAGTGGTGCTGTTTGTACAATAATCGGTGAAACAGCTACACTATGGTTGCCTGCACTCGCCTTCTGGGCGTTATTGTTCTTATTATTCAAAGCCAGTAAATATTAAACTTTGTTCACGGAACACTTATGGGATCACTTCGGTCTTGCAATTTATTATTACTAACTTAACTAATTGCTTGTTTTCTCTTACACATGCTAATATTAAAAAAATATGAAAAGGACTCGTTTACACCAACTCGACTGCCGCACTGGACTGTAGAAAGTTGTAGTCGGCCTAGTGTGAACTCACCTTAAGCTCTGCAGGAACTACATTAAAGCTACTTGAAAGCACAAGATTTATCTTGTTTGTAGTGACATTATGTTTTATATTCATAAATATGAAATTTTAATAAGTCGCCAACCATTATCGAGCCGGACATATTGTGCTACAGAGTGAGTTTTATGCGGAATGCAGTCGATGAGTAATATCAATATCATACATAATGGCGGTAACGGTCTGCGAGCGGGATATCGCTATATACATGCATAGCGCGGTCTCGCTCACACACCGGAGCAGCGAGCTGCGATCAGTGTAATAAGTGATAAACGTATAAAACATGCGTAGTTATCAACGTACGAAAAGAAACAGTGCAATTAGCTACGTTAGGGGTCATCCATTAATTACGTCACACGTTTAGGGGGAGGGAGGGGGTCAAGAAAATGTGACATATTGTGACATGGGGGAGGGGGGAGACACAAACTTTGTGACGTCACTTTAACTTCATCAGTAACCGAAATTTTTTTTTAAATTATTTTATTCGCTGTACATTTAAATAACAAGTTTTTAAAACGATAATCGTTTTTATTCTTATAATTTTCTTTCCTAAGCAGTTTTAGGTTATAAAATTACTAATATTTATATCGTCAAAAATATTTTGATAAAATATTAATAATACTTAGGTACTTACTTAATTCGATTTGGCGATTTCGTAGAAATAATGTGACGTCACACTAGGGGGGAGGGGTTTGCCAAATGTGACCAAATGTGACAAGGGGGGGGGGAGGGGTCAAAAAACCTAGAAATTCGTGTGACGTAATTAATGGATGACCCCTTATTGAAAAATAAATTGAGCCATATTATAATGAAACTATACTATAACACCAGCAGGCTCAGCACGCTGGTATTTGTACCACATCCATGTTTACATGTTTATAGAAAGGAACGATAGGGAAAGGGCCACCCGCTCTAACTTGCTTCCCGTTAGCAAAGAGAAACAAAATTCAAGGTCGTTGTTTGGCTGGCAAATTTAGACCCCTGGGTGTAGAGGGGCTAATCAATTAATCATTCACTCAATGTAGCGGGACTGAAAATTATGTTTTAGTTATTGGCAAATACATACCGAATTTAAAGAATATTCCTTTCGAGCTTGTACCTATACACAATAGTGAAACAAACGCTAGCGTGTTCGGTCTGCCTTAGAGTTTAATATAATGAATAGTTATTTAAGAAAAATATTTTAAAGTCAATTTAAGATAGGTGTAGGGCTTACAAGTCACTTCCATACAATGGGCGAGTTTTTTTTTAATATATATATTGTTCTCTATTTCTCTCTTGCCGAGAAAAAATATGTAACTGCATTGTCCTACGATATTTGTTAAAAAAACATGTTGAGTCAAATATTAGTTTACGAATTTTACGATGAGGAGCTTTTGGGTTAATTCCGGAAATACAATACGAAAGTATAATTTTAAATTATTTTTCGAAATTACTCGGAATTGTCCCAGAGCACTTCATTTTAGTCGTAGCAATATAATAGTGGCGGGTATGGAAGTGCTTTGTTAATTAATAGTAATACAATATCTAATTACGAATATAATGATACGATTGTAATATAATTTTAAACTGATCTGTAATGTTATGTTAATTACGAATGCTATTATTTAAGAACCATTTTGGTTGTATAAAATGGTAGCCAAATTATTTTTTTTATGGGTATAGTTTTATTAAACTTTTATTATCTTTTCTATTTAATGACTGGTTTAAAACTGAAATGACTATAAACTATAATATTTGATAGTTATTAATTATTATTGATATTTTCTGAAAATGTATTTGTTCTTACAAGTTAAGAAGGGTGTAGTGTAGACAAATCGTTTCGACATTATATTTACGGAAATAATATATTGACATGTTAAAACAGAACTGCGTTATCAATTAAATTATATTTAATATTTAGTGCGCGTTCAAAAGTATACAAAAAGTGCCCTTTATGAAACCCTTTCTTGTCGCACCAAGAAGCAGTGGGGAGACACTCCTGACTTCGGTCGAACTCGGCTACGTTCGGCTCAGCATTGCTCCGAGCAATTATTAGGGTTGGCACCACTTGACTTCCTTTTGCGTGCACGACCACAGATAAGATAATCACTTGAATTTTGACAACCCTAAATAGCCGAAAGGGATAGTGCCATATATTAGAAAGGGATAGCATGATTCGACCCTGAATGCTGTCAAACTTCGGGTTTGTAGGAAGTGTCCTTTCTGTACGGTAGTACTATTATTTCTTCTGTGCAAGAAGAGTTAATAATAATTACTGCTAATTCGAAACAAAGTTGCGTTCTTACAAGTGTTTATTTAGATGATGCCACCCAGAGGGCCTAGCCAATATGACAATCGTACATCGACAAACGCCATATGAAAAAAAATGTATCGAGATATGCTATAGTTCGTTTCTCTAGCATTAGAAAGAACTTGAAAGAAGGTAAGCGATCTTGCCATGTCTTTTAATTGAAAAACGCTTTTTAATAATCAGTAACTATTACTTATGAAAGCAGAAGAACATAAATGATCGTATTAGATTCATAATTGTTACATATTTGCCGTAACTTATTTTTAAAGAGTGTTTTTCAATTAAAAGACACATCAAGATTGTTTACCTTATTTCTAATGCTAAAAAAAAACGAACTATACGAAAAGTCATGTGACTATTTGCATACATGATTTAAGTTTCGATTGGCGTATTCTATCAACGATTGTCATCTGAGCTAAGCCACCAGGTCACGTAGAAGAAACATTTTGTAGCGGCCCAACTTTTTGTAGTGATTAGCTGTTTATATTATTAAGCCGTCTCAGGTGCAACAAAATGTTCATTTCCCTTTCCCTACCTGTTGAAACCCGTATTCGATTTTAGCGTAGCTATTTTACTCCAAGAGATAATTAATTCATTAAAATAGTACATGAACTACTCATATCATATATTACGTATTATTGTAAATATTGTTGGTTTTGTTGACTGGTTGAACTTATTTTACATTATGTTTATAATAATAGTAATATGCATTGGACAAAAAAGGTAATTTATATATAAAATGTCAATTGTGGAATTTTCTATAAAATATGGTTTCATTGAAATTCAAATAAGTTCGTTTATTTATGTTTACAATGGTTGAGATGTAAATAATCAATTTTAAGTATTGTTCAATTTTATTCCAAAAAAACTTGAACATGTTGAAGAAAGTACAGTCTGACAAAAAAGAGTAGAAATTAAAAAGTGGCAATACTGTAGTGTTATCCCTTTCAAATCAATCTATATAAAGGCCCCTGTACACAATGGGCCAGCGCCGGCCATTCCAAGGGACGCAGCCATGCGGTAGAATGAGATAGCAATATCACGCTGGGCCATTGTGTACAGGGGCCTTAAGAAAACGAGACGACAATACAGTATTGCCACTTTCTAATTTCTACTTTTTTTTGTCAAACTATACCTAAATAAAATCCTATTTCAAATTGAAAATACAGCAATCACCTAGATAAAAGCTTTGACTGAAGGATTGAATTAATTTAATATCAGTATCTACATTTTTTGTGGTATCACTATCAGTCTATCACAAAGAGCCGTTTAAGCAATACCCTCTGAGTTGCTCTGAGGTAGGTATTGAATAAAGGTTGACATATGAATGCAATAAAACCAACTGTAGCCATAAGGAGGTAATAGTACCTACCTACAGTAATTATTTTGTCAATTATTGTGAAGATATAGAACAATAATGAACCATAATGCTATGCTATAATAACACGGTCGCAATTTCAACAACAATGCTTAGTTTGCTTTGCAAGCTTAGTCACCACTAGAATTGCAACTTCAATTTCATAACATTAAGGTTCATTTTCCAGTGTCGTGCCGTAATAGGCGCAGGTCTTCAAGTTAGCGCATAGTCAACTTATTGCCATATCTGTCAATACATTAAAAATGGTTAAAACTTATCACTTAAATATTAAACATGCATAAAATATGTTTAAATATCATGTTCTTGTTTAGTTGAAAGGACGAGGTCTTGATTTTAGTTTTCAAGGAATTCAGAGTTGAGGCTTTCATATCACTACTGGGTTTGTTTTGTATGATGTATGGAAGCGCATAGTTTTGGTGGAAAAGCAGTCAGTTAACCATCAGTTAGCTGCAAATGAGTAGGATTTTAAAAGAGACTAAATCAGAATTTTGCGTATTTCGTGTTTGCTTTATAATAACCAAACTCAAAACTGGTCTGCGATTCAATAGGCTGTGCTTACTTATACTTTTAGGATTCTGTTGTTTTATTTTCTTTATGAATTGTATTTTATATCATTGTAATTTTATTGTGTTGTATAATTGATGTCTAATAAACCAATTTAAGGTAAAATGAAATGGTTTTATTACAATTTGGTACTGTTTCCACTGAGCCAGAAATGCTTATAAAGGAGTTAGGTTACACTGTCAACCTGACTCCTGTCATGTCATGATTTCAAGTAAGATCTTTATTAGCTAACTTGTAACAATGTTGTTAGCATGTGTGTGACATTTTTGTATATCAAATTTTGGTAATGATACACAATAATATATTGTCTTAAAACTTTTTTATTTTTGAATTAAATATACAAATTGGAATTCAAAAGTGTGCCCGGCATTGCTTTATCACTTTGGTACAAGTTGAATTTCTCCAAAAGTTTTTGAACTTTCTCTATTTGATAGTCTTCTGGGTGTTCAATGTAACACACTATTGCTCTTCCAGTCAGGTCCATGTGCTCTCTCAAGGAAATAGCTGGAAAATAAGAAGGAACACAATGGACTTTTTATAAAACTGGTTGCTATAAAGTGGAAGTGATAGATATTCATTTCCTGCCTGCGAGACACTTGCTGTAGCAGTTATGCAAGTATGGCATATGGCTGTGTCACTTTAATTTGGATATTAACACATTCATTGCTACTAAGTGCTACAGGTTACGCGCGTAGCCACGGTTTCGCCGTATGGAGCATGTAGTTGCTACGAACTGTGTACCCAACAGTCGGGTTCTTGGCCCTGAATGTGCTAAGTAGGAAGATGCAACAAAAAAACTTCAGCAAAAATAGAGCATAGTTTGTTTGCCGGCATCTGCTTAGCTTACTCCTCTAAGTGATGTTTAAAATAAAATAAAAAGTTACAATATTATTAGTATTATTACCTCCTGCTGCTACTCCAGAAATAATATTTGGCTGTTCCAGTTTAGGATATGTAAATCTTGAATTGTTAGGAAGCTTTGATGTGGATACACTCCTGACGACGCAGTCCAGTACTGGTTCAGTAGTGTTGTAGTCAGACAGTGGTTTTGTTTGAACAGCAATCACTTCTCGACTGTGCAACAAATAGTCCTTCAACAATTCTATTATCTTGCTACTTTGAACTATGCTGTAGTCTCTAACTGTACAAATGTATCCATTACAATTATTCAATTTATACAAATTAATGCTGGCTCCAGAGACGGTGTTTACTAAAGAGCATTGACTTTGATGTTTTATGTAGTCTGATAAATATCGCCCTTCAAAAATGATCACATCGTCAATTTCTTTCGGTGCTTCTGAGGAATTCTGCCATTGTAATCTGGAAGAAACATTAAATATATGTTTTATACCATGACTAACAAGCACCAAAAAATTTTTACAAAAGAAAACACACTTGACCAGATCCTGACTGGAATCATCCCAGTCTTCCCAAAGGTTACGGCTACCTGGCTCAGCTATTTCGCCAAAAGTGGTCATGTTTACGTAAGTATATTATATCTATGTGTTTACGTTGATTGATAATTAAATTTAAAAATATTAACATTAAAACGTGACGATACAGTTAAAATGAAATCAAAATTGAGAAATGAGCATGAAATGAGTCGCCAAAAATCAAGCTTAGTTTTTAAATTTGACATTTGTGGTTTTCTTAATTAAACGATCTTTACACTCTCAGATTATCCCATGAAGTTATATTGTTTAAACTGGAGCGAGTTGTCACTTTTTTTGCCATACTAATTTGAACCTTATCACCGAGACAGAATGTTGTTCGTACCAGACTAGAGAAAACGGTCCACATGAGATAGAAAAACCCGAGCCCTGTGTCTCACTCGCACATGTTGCCAATGTTAAAAAGATACCATTGTGGTAAAAATTATATCAATATACTACTGAAATTCATTACCTTCTTATACTATTTTAGTGCTATATTCCAATTACAGTTCTGATATCTTTTAAGTAATTTGCTAATTATTATGATGTTAATATTATTAACTGATTAAGCCAAGTATGTGCGCAACAAAAAAAAACAGTAAATTGAATATGGTAGAAATTGTAGTAACTTTGAATATTAATTGGTATCCCCAACTTGATGACGATTAGGGTGACCATGATGTCGGTACGATTTGGATCGGTCTTACAAAATTGTTATTTCATACTTAATGTAAAAATTACTTTACCTAAATAGTATACTAATAAATAAATAAAGATATACTTATTTCGGCATGTTTAATTATTCGATTCACGTAATGAGAGCTACATAATTGCCAAAAATTAAACCCGAAGTCCTTGGACATTACAGACTCATATTTATACATAATATTTAATTACTGAAACGTTAATTCTAACTATTTATATATATGTAATCGATTCTATATAGGTTGAGCCGACATTTCCGTCAGTATACAAAAGCGGCAAATTTGAAAATTTTGTTTCAATTACAGATCTACGATGACGCTTAAAGAACAGCTAAAGTATGCAAAAGGGAAGTCATCACGTATATGAACACACCATGAGTATGATATTGATAGTGATAGGTATTTTGTTAAATTATGAATTATGAGGAGCATAAATAGTGTAGAATGCCGGTTTACACAGTTAAATGTAAGTTTTTATTTCGTCGTGTGCTAATATTTTATCATTTTAGTCAATAATCAAGATAATTTCGTGTAAAAACATAAATTGTTACGCTTGACAAAATGACTAGTATCGATAACCAGTGGGCATAGTAATAATATAAATTTATTTGCGTTGCAAGTGTTGAAAGTAGGATTTAAATTCGCAACGAGTGGTGATAAATTAAAACACGACCGAAGGCAGCGTTTTTAATCAATACGATTTGCGAATTACCAAGTACAACTACAACGTTTTGATGGTGGAAAGCAGTGATAGAATAATACAAGTGTATTGATGCAATATTAATATGATTTTATTTAGAGAGAAAACATTCTTACGTGTTACACGATTGATAGATATGCATCAAAATAAAAAACATGTCACAAGAACAAATTCAAATATCAATGACAGCGTAGACAGCCAGCACTTTCCAACACCTTCTCCTGATGGATGCTCATGTGGCTGCAGTATGCACTATCCACACATTAGTGTCTTGCAGTGACCAGCGAACTTCACTTTACCTAAAGGCTTTGTCATTATATCCGCTAGCTGTACTTCGGTTGGGCAGTAGTTTATATTGATCAGCCCTTGCACAAAGTGTTCATGTATGAAATGGTATCGCACGTCTATATGCTTAGATCTTTTGTTGCAGAATCCAGATTTTACTAGCTGTATTGAGCTTTGATTGTCAACATGCAGATTAACTTTTGCTTCTATATCTGTTATTTCCTTTAAGAACGATTTTAGGTATAACGCTTCTTTACAGCATTCTGCTGCAGCAATAAATTCAGCTTCTGTAGATGAAAGGGACACTATGGGTTGTCTCTTGGATGCCCATGAAACAGGTCCATTTGCTATCATAAGTACTGAGCCAGATGTGCTTCGTCTCGTCTTCGGATCTCCCGCATAGTCAGAGTCCGAGTAAGCATTTATGATTTCTAACGGGCTATTTCTTTTAAACAGTATACCCTTCTCTTTAGTTCCAACTAGATATCTGAATATCCTCTTCACTTTTTACGACATCTTGTTTAGTCGGATTTTCAACATTTCTGCTAACTAAATTTACAGCCTGTGCGATGTCAGGTCTCGTTCTGGTCGATAGATACAGTAGACTCCCCACTGCCTCTCTATAGGGGTATTCCTTCTCCTGAGGAGTTTCCTGTGTCGACTTGGCATCGTTGCTTCCAGGTGTGTCACAAGATTTAGCATCTTTCATATTATATTTTTCCAAAATATCGTTAATATAGGTCTTCTGCGTCAACCTTATTCCTTCTTTGGAGTTATGAATTTCCATACCCAGGTAAGTATTTGGATTTTCATTTCTTTTCATCTCGAATTTGGTTTCAAGTTTTTTCAAAATGCAGTCTATCTTTTTTCGGTCTTTTCCTATGACAAGTCCATCGTCAACAAACAATCCGATTATTATTGACTTGTCTTCGTTTACGAATACGCATCTTTCGGTTTTGATTGTCTTGAAACCTAAATCAAACATCGCTCGGGTAAAGGTTTTATTCCATGTGAACGGAGCTTGTTTTAATCCGTATAGTGATTTTCGTAATCGACAAACTTTTTCCGTTCCATTACGGCCAATGTCATAGCCAACAGGTAGTTTCATGTAAACTTCATCTGTCAGTTCGCCGTATAAGAAAGCGGTCTTGACATCAAAAGTCATGAAGTAGTAATTTTTAGATGCGGCAACGGCTAATAATGTCTTTAGAGCAGATTGACTTACAACTGGGCTATAAATTTCTTCAAAATCCAGGTTACCTTTCTGCTCGCAGCCACGTACGACTAATCTCGCCTTGTACGTACCGTCATCTTTTATTCTAAATACCCATTTGTTGGACAGAATCTTGTGTCCTTTGGCTTCTGACTTGTCAACTATTACCCACGTGTTGTTCTTTTCGAGTGAATCCTTCTCAGATTGAATTGCCTTCTCCCAATTTCGCTTGTCCGTGCTTGTCACAGCTTCTTCATAAGTAAGTAGCGAGCAGTCAGTTTTATTTTCAGACGTAGACATAGTAACACAACTGCTTAGCTCGTAATCTCGTGTCCATTCTGGCGGCCTCACTACTCTCTGTGGTCTTGCACTTGGAGCAGGTTCAGGTATCTCAAATGGCTCTGAAATTTCTGGATCAGCAACAGCAGGTTGGAAAGAAGACTCTGAATCAGAAGAAAATTGATTAGGTTCCTGAAAAGGCAAGTAATTATTAGTTTTACAAGGTTCTAATTCAATTTCAATTTCTTCTTTTTTAGATTCTGAACGTTCCCGTTGAATATTTTCATATTGTTCATCAGTATTCATTTTGAAATGCATCTTCTCCATTATTCGTACATCTCTGCTGATAACAATGTCATTTTTCGCCGGTATGTATATTCTGAAACCTTTTGCGTTTCTCGCATATCCTATAAACACTCCTTCAATAGCTTTCGCAGTCAATTTTCCTCTGCGATTTTTATTCAAAACAAACGCTCTGTTACCGAATACATGTAGGTGATTTCCTGATGGTATTCTTCCTGTCCACTTCTCGTAGGGCGAGCTTCCTTTCAGAGCTCTTGCTGGGCTCCTGTTTATCAGGTAATTAGCAGTATTCACTGCCTCTGCCCATAAATATGGAGGGACGTTGGAGTCAAGCATTAGACATCTTGTTTTTTCCATCAGAGATCTGTTTTTTCTCTCGCTACACCCGTTCGATTGAGGTGTGTAGGGAGTAGTCAGTCTTCTGTTTATACCGTACTCTTTGAGGAGGTTGTCGAAAGCTTTTGATCGGTACTCACCACCATTGTCTGTATGGAGGTTCTGTATCTTGGTTTTATGGAATAGTTCGACGTTCTTCTTATACTCCTTGAATTTTTCGATAACTTCACTTTTTTGTGACATGAAGTATACACAGCAATATCTTGTGAAGTCGTCTATGAACGTGACGTAATACTTCGAACCGCCCATTGATTGATGCTCAAAAGGACCGCATACATCACTGTATATTATCTGTAGAGGCTCAGTAGAGAATATTTCACCATAGCTTTGAAATGGTAGAGTTGACATTTTACCTTTGATGCAGGTTTCACACGGTTCAAGAGATTTTTCTTTGAAATCAAGTCCTCTTATCATCTCATTTCTTTGCATTAGTTTCAGGTCTCTCTCATTAACGTGACCTAATTTTTTATGCCACTTCATAATTTCGCTTTCTACTACAGGCGTGAAATTTGCTGTCTCCGTCGGCTCTTCAAGTTCAAGGTAGTATAACCCGTCTCTTCTCTTTGCTTTTAAGATTACACTTTCGTCTTCTAGGACACTAGCTTCATTCTTTTCAAATAAGACTTTAAAGCCATTATCTGTTATTTTGCTTACTGACATTAGATTATTTGTCAAGTCCGGAACGTAAAGCGTATTTTTTAAAGTATATTCGTACTCATCAGCATGTAGTACCACTTTTCCTTTACCTTCTACATTTGCAGTATGCTTTTCTGACGCCAATCGTAGTTTATCAGATGCAGGGATTAGGTTTGTCAATAAATCTTCTTCTCCTGTCATGTGCGACGTACAGCCGCTGTCAAGACACCACGATCCATTTTTGAATTTTGACGTTTCAGTTGTCAGACATACATTGAAGCTCTTTTGTTGATTTATGTTTACGTTTTTCTTTTGTTTTTTCTTCGACCAACAATCTTCCGTTGAATGCCCTTTTTTATTACAATTGCTGCACATTAAACTCTTTTTCTTTGCTTTCATGTAGAATGCTTCTGAAGTTTGGGGCTCAGATTGCCTCCTTGCTTCATGTTCTTCGATTATTTTTACCTTGAGAGTTTCAGGGCTAGGCAAAGTATCTCTCGACTCAATCGCCGTTCTAAAGCTGTCGAAATTTGTAGGCAGACTATACAACATCATTATGCTTAACAGCTCTGAGTTGATAGTGACTTTCATGTCTTCTAGTTTACCTACGACATCCATGAAGTTGTTGAGATGGTCTCTTACGTCTTCTTGAGGTGACATTTTCTTCAAAACTAATTGTTTTAATAGGGTAGCTTTTCTGGCTGGTCCCGAGCTTTGATAGATGGATACTAATTTGTCCCATACCTCTTTTGACGTGTTGCAACCTTTAATTTGCTTAAGTTCTGCTGGAGATATTAGCAGTAATAGCTCAGACCTTGCTTTTCTATCTTCTTTTTCAAAAGCACTTTTTTCTTCAGTAGTCGCGGTCTCCAATAATTTTTTTTCGCCGCTCGCGTATTCCCACAAGTCGCTTCTTATTAAGATTGCTTGTGCTTGTAGGCACCATGTGTCGTAATTGGATTTCGTTAATGTTTCGATGTTACGAAAATTCGATCCCATTTTTCTTTTCTCACTTTTATACTTTTTTATTCTTGCATATTATTTATCACTTTTATTTTTTACTAACCGCGATCTGCTACCACTGATGGTGGAAAGCAGTGATAGAATAATACAAGTGTATTGATGCAATATTAATATGATTTTATTTAGAGAGAAAACATTCTTACGTGTTACACGATTGATAGATATGCATCAAAATAAAAAACATGTCACAAGAACAAATTCAAATATCAATGACAGCGTAGACAGCCAGCACTTTCCAACACGTTTTACCCGACCCTGAATATCTGTCTCGCTCTCTCTTATAGCTGTCTTTGATAGAAATAAATAGAAATAGAAAATATTTATTTGGCGTACAAAAACATACCTAGATTACGGTAAGTACAACATAAAGTTAAGAATACAGTAAACATACACCAAATAGGATGCCGCTCAGCATAAGCAGTGTCTGTAAGACACTACGCTGGTTTTCACCCAATACGTACGATGGACGTACGGCGGACCACCTTCCTCACAATCAACCATGATCGCATTGATCGCGATCCAATACGCCCATCCCATCTGTAACAGCTTTTACAACTTTATAACTACTAAATTAAGTAAGGTTGTGTGAAGCGTTTTACAGAAGAGAAAAAAACTTTATCCATCTCTTTTCTGGGGCAATTATACTAGCATAGGGAAAATACAGTATGTTTCTCTCTGATTATGCACGAATGAGAAAAGATCCTGAGGGGCTACCGCGAAAACCGAAATTCGCAAATTGCGGGGATCTTACTCTTTTACTCCAATGAAGGCGTAATTAGAGTGACAGAGAAAAATGCCCGCAATTGACGATTTTCGGTATTGGCGGTAGCCCTACTGGCCAAACTATACATTCCATCTTATGCTAATATCCCACATTCATATGACTTATGGTCACCCTAATTAGAAAGAGATGGAGGGCTCAGGTTTGACATCTCATGTGGACACACTTTTTGGCCAGTGTACACTATCCAGTTTACTCTCTACGTCCGTGGATTATCCATGCACTTGCTGTAGCTTAGAGGATATAACCAACGGAGACGCCATGTCTAAAATTTTCGGTACAAAATAGTCTGCCGTTTTTTGCGGGGGAGGGGCACATCAAATGTATAGGTACGTCATGTCAGATAAACGTCAGTTCATACATATGGTTGACGTGTGGTTGACCATTGGCCGCCTTTTTTCGACAGAGGGGAACGCCTGTTAATGGCGGCTCCATTGTTAATTACTCCGAGTGCTGTAGTCATCGCGTGATATCTTTGTGTACATAGCCTAATGGGCTCTACAAATCGCACCGAGCCCTTGTATGGCTGTATAGTTCTACGATCTGTGCCTGACATCGCTTAGAAAATTCAGGGTCATTCAATAAAAAAAATACTGATTTGATTTGATTAATGACGATTAGTGAACTTTCGTATGGAAAATAAAACCATTTCTATAAAATAAATAATCATGTTAAAGGTAAGTTGTAGTTTATTGTTTGTATGAAGTGCGACCGAGATTTAATAAATAAGTAAAAGTAATAACTTACGTTTACTTTTCCCGTAGGAAAAAGGACAAGTCACCTTTGAGGATAAGTGGGTTTCGATGCGTCCTATAGTCTTGAAGTTACTGAAGCAGGAGACTGTGACCCAGCCGGAATGGCAAGACCTTTTTGGAGCTGTCCATTCTGTGTGCTTGTGGGACGATCGGGGGCCTTACAAGTTAAGAGATGCATTGCAGCAAGATATAATGATGTACATAAAGCAAGCTCAGGCGAGGGTGCTGGCACAAAGGGAAGACCAAGCGCTGTTAAAAGCTTATATAGCTGAATGGGGCAAGTTTTTTACACAATGTAATTATCTACCCACACCATTTAGGCAGTTGGAAAATACAATCAATAACATGAGTAAAATGTCTACTTCAAATACATCCAATCAACAGAAGAAAAACAACAATAATAACAATGAAGATAGTCTCGTGCGGAAGCTGATGCTTGACTCATGGAACCAAAGTATCTTTATGGACATAAAGCAGCGATTGCAGGACTCTGCCATGAAACTTGTGCAGGCAGAACGCAATGGAGAGTCTTTTGACTCTCAGCTAGTAATAGGAGTAAGGGAATCATATGGTAAGTCATTATGATAACCACTATTTGAAAAGTATTGGTTTTAGAATATGTTAACATTGTTAACACATTCACTGCCAAGATGCCTATACATGTTGCAAGGTTTTTGGAGTACTGTTGTAACTTTTTGTCTGGCAATGAAAGTGTTAAATATTACAAAGGCGGCATAGCATGTTATTTTACTTTTGCATTCCAAATTGGTTGCTACTTGCTAGCATCTAATTGAAAACCCCTCTATTCAATAGGGGATATTACTGCAGTGTTCTGCCGCCAGAGTGCAGCACTACCGACTCAGTAAATTCATAGACTGACTTATACATACTGTGCCTTAAACTGTTTTTTGACAAGTTTTCACAGACAATAAAATATGACATTGATGCATCAAGGCGGTTTGTTAACAAGGGCCTACGGTAAACGCGAAAATCGAAATTTAGTTATCTGCCTCTTTATCGCTCGAATATGCAAGAGTGATAGAGAGATTAGATAACGAAATTTCGATTTTCTTGTTTCGCGGTAGGCCATGTGTCAATGTGGTTTGTTTACTGTATGTGCCACAAAGGTGCCACCTATGCAGAGCTTTGCCTAATATTCCCTATTCTTCCAAGAACTTGTCTTTCTAAAATTTGTAAATATTAGTTACAATGACCAAAGTCCAAACTAGCTCTTTATGGAAATTATTACTTAACTCTTGACCAATCCACAATGAGATAGGGTCATTAAGATAGTTTCTGTACACTTGGCGAAATTTGAATATAAACCTACATCGCTGCACAAATTAGGACTTATTGCAATCCTTAATGTCTCAACAATATTATATATGTATCTACATAAAAATAAATATTATTTGCTAATCAATTGTCTTGTGATGTGTTTGGGCAAAGGATACAACAGTGTTTGTTGTTGTTTTCTTGTTATATCTGTTTGGTTTAATTATTGATAATAAATACATAATTATTTTACAGTACATAATGGTTAAAACCTTTGCATTCAAATGCTTGATGTTAATGATAATGAATTTTATAGTTATACCTATTTGTCAATCCTTTACTTAATAATTTTGTTCACTAAATCAATTTTTTTTTCTCTTACAGTGAATTTGTGTTCCAACTCTGTTGACAAATTACAAATATATAGAGACAATTTTGAAGCAGCTTACATGCAAGCAACGGAAGAGTTTTACAAACTCAAAGCCAGCGAGCATTTGTCAGCAAATGGTGTGCAATCTTACATGAGATACGCAGACCAGAGACTTAAGGAGGAAGAATCTCGGGCCCACAGATACCTGGAGCCAGGCAGTGGCAGTGTGGCCGCACTCACTCAATGCTGTGAGAGAGTGCTGATCGGGGAACATCTCCCCACCTTACTAGCAGAGAGCGCACCTCTCATCAAAGCTGGAGAGATGGATAAGCTTCAACTGATGTTCCGGCTCTTGGACAGAGTGCCAGATGGTGTAACACCTATACTAAGGGATCTCGAAGCCCACATTGTATCAGCCGGTTTAGCTGACATGGTTGCTTCTGCTGATATTATAACTAGTGACTCAGAAAAATATGTAGAGAGGTTATTAGACTTATTTAAGAAATTCAGTACCTTAGCTAAGGACGCTTTTATGGATGATCCTAGATTTTTAACTGCCAGGGATAAGGCATACAAGTGTGTTGTCAATGACACTACAGTATTCAAACTTGAACTTCCATCATCTGCTCTTCTTCGTGGGACAAAAGGCACTGCTCCAGAGAGCAAGTGCCCTGAACTGCTGGCTAATTATTGTGATATGCTACTACGAAAAACGCCATTAAGTAAACGCTTAACTACAGAGCAAATAGAGTCAAGACTAAAGGATGTGTTGTTAGTGTTGAAATACATTGAAAACAAAGATGTGTTTATGAGGTACCATAAGGCCCATTTAACTAGAAGGTTAATATTAGATTCTAGCGCAGATTCAGAGAGAGAGGAGGACATGGTAGAATGGCTAAGAGAAGTTGGCATGCCTGCCGACTATGTGAACAAACTGGCGCGAATGTTCCAGGACATCAAGGTTAGTGAAGATCTCAATACGCAGTTCAGAGCAGACACGACGCGCCACGACGCCATTAATATTAAAATACTTAACGCAGGAGCTTGGGCTCGCGGCTCTGAAAGGGTCACAGTTAGTCTTCCTTTAGAGCTGGAAGATTACATACCAGAAGTTGAAGACTTTTATAAGAAAAAACATTCTGGCAGAAAACTACAATGGTACCACCACATGAGCAACGGAACCATAACGTTTGCAAATGCCGTGGGAAGGTTCGATCTCGACGTCACTACTTTCCAGATGGCCGTTTTGTTCGCGTGGAACCAAAGGCCTATGGAGAAAATAAGCTACGAAAATTTGCGTCTGGCTACCGAACTTCCCGACCCAGAGTTGAGAAGGACCCTGTGGTCGTTAGTTGCATTCCCAAAACTAAAGCGACAACTGCTGTGTTATGCCCCGGCCGTGCAGAACCCTAAAGATTTTGCTGAAAACACGACGTTTTGGGTCAATCAAGAGTTTGCTCTAATCAAAAACGGGAAACCCCAGAGACGCGGCAAAATTAACTTGATCGGAAGATTGCAGCTAAGTACTGAGCGCTCGCAAATGGAGGACAATCACTCGATCGTGCAGCTACGAATCTTGCGGACGCAAGAAGCCATCATAAAGATCTTGAAGATGAGGAAACGCATCACCAACACTGCTCTCCAGGTGAGATTACCAGCTATTCTTTTCCAACAGTTTACTATTTTTGTACGTGTACGTTGAGCGATTTCTTTATACCTCCTATCAGACAGACTTGTAAAAATACTTGCTTATTGCATTCAATCGAGGTTCCTTTGAAAATAACGACAGCTTTCCGTTTTATACCTATAAAGTATGAGACTACTACTGTGGCATTTTAAAACTATCAAATTGTTTACTTAATATTAATTGTAGGTATTGTGTGTAAGTAGTTACTATAATTTTTTATGAATCCAATTTTAAGTTATTCATATTTTTGTTACAGAGTGAACTTATAGAAATATTGAAAAATATGTTCCTGCCATCGAAAAAGATGATTAAAGAGCAATTAGAGTGGCTGATCGAACACAAGTACATGCGGCGGGACGACGAGGACATCAACACTTTTATATACATGGCCTAAATCACCTTAAATAATGTAAACCAACACAAAATGAAATAAAATCTTAATGAAATGTACTATATCTACTTTTTATTTGTAAAGAATAATAATAGTGTTTTGTCATATATTTTTTTATTAAATATAATGATAGCATAATATAAAAGTTTAACTTGACAACACAGTTAATTCTTGGCTGGTTCGATCGTTTCGCCTCCTTGAATTTGTCCCCATCCGATTAACCTGTCAAAAATAACATTGGCATAATTATTATGAAGTACATTTTGAAGCAAGTGGACCTTAAAATGCACATGTACACATGCACAGTAAAACGTGGAGAGAAATGAGAGATTTTATGCTTGCAGTTGTGGACAACTATACAAGAACAAGTCCAGTCAGGTAAATGGAATTTAACCTTTTGGACGCCAATGACCGATATATCCGCACCGCAGGTTCAACGCCAAAGACAAGACCGATTAATCGGTCACAGACCACAGAGCAACATAGACCTACGTGCATAAAGTTCAATTTCAGTTTTGACACTTCGGTGACGTGGCGTCTGAGTGACAGCTTTTGTGTTTGACACGGCGTCGAAAAGGTTAAAGAAAATGCAAATAGTGCAATAAGACATCAGCCTCCTTTGATTTTCTATTGAAATTGGTATGTTAACCTTTTCGACACATTTAAACACTTGATCTTTCGCTTGGAAGCCAAACTTAGAAGGAAAAGTTAACCTAAAACCAACATAATTATAGCCTCCTTTGATTTTCGATTGAAACTTGTTATGTTATGACTGAAATTGTTAAAAGGCGGGATACCACTAGTGTGCCGCACACTGGTGGAAACCCGCCTTTAGAGGCACATGTTATCACTTTTGGTCGTTCGTACCTTAAAGTTAAAAATATCAACCTAAAGCACATACCTCCAGTGGTTCTCGACTCTCCTGCTGAGAGCGACCTTCTCGCCGATCTCTGTGCACACGGGGTTGGTGAGCGTGATCTTGGCCAGATCGGCCTTGGTGGCTATCACACGGCCGCCGGTACTCAGCGATCCGATGTTCACCAGTAACACCTGCAATCAAAAACTTCAATATATACCTACATTGACGAAAACAAGTTTCTGTGCCAAATTATCATCGAAAGTTGGTGTATTCCCACTTGTTTTCGTCGGGCACAGATGGGAATAGGTGCATTTATACGAATCATTCCCATCGGTCCCCGCCTCATGTATGACACGGTGGTCACGTTGGCCGCGGAACAAATGGGAATACACTCGAAAGTTATACTTGTTCAGAAGTTTAGGTTTAGATCGACAAACAAAACGTATGAATGAATAAAGGACATTTTATTTCATTTGTGGCTTTGTGCCCTAACCAAGGTTGGTCTCTAAGAAGGCTCCATCAAAATGTATACTTTACTGAATCAGTTTTGGACGACTGCGGCAGCCGCCCCGCTCCGGTCGCGTGAGTCTGCGACCTTACAGTGGTCGGGTAAAAATAACACAAAGGCAAAAGACTTGAACCAACAAAGAGTCACTTTTCAAACTTAAAAGACCCTAAAAACGATTATGCAAGTAAAGGTTTCCCGTTGAAAATGGAATTAGGCGGGACATGTTGCTAGGCAGAGTGATGGCAGGTGGACTAAAATGTTAACAGAATGGTGGCCGCTTTCAAATGAAAGAAGCGCCTAGCGTCCGTTGGCTCGTTGGGTGGACGACATCCGGAAAATTGCGGGTCACTTCTGGATGAGATTAGCTCAGGACCGGGTCAAGGGGCGTACTAGAAGAGAGGCAGGCTCAGCAGTGGGCGATAAAGGGCTGATATGATAATGATGATGAAATTACCTCGTTCCTGGTCAACTTCTGTACTTTGGCGGCCTTCTTGTCGCCCTCGGTGCGCACGCCGAGCAGCCGCTTCAGCAGGTAGTACGACACCTCGAGCTTCACGAAGATGCCCGGCAGCGCGCCCACGGCTCCCAGGACCTGGTGGGATATAGCATTCATATAGTGGTGTGTATGATATGACCGAAATACATAATGCTTATTTGTAGGCGGTGTGTTGATTCAGTAGACAGGGAGGTATAGGGTTGCCTTACCAGGGGGCCTAACCAAGATGACATTAATCCTACATCGACAAAAGCCAAACGAAAAGAAAAACTTCATACCCATAGTACATACAAGCGTTGCTAAGGGTGAAATTCCATCTGTCCAATTTCTGTCTAATGTGTATTTTGTGTCACATTTTGCTTAATGGAAGAGAGAAACGCAATGACAATACCCTTAGTTCGGGGCTAGGTCGATCTGTGTATGATAGTTGGTAAATATTTATCATCTGTTAGGTGAACTAACCTGGCCGGGAGCGCGACACAGGGTGGGTTCGATCTCGGTGCCGACGCCGATGAGCCCGCCGGGCACGGCGTACTGCAGCTCGTTCTGCTCCGTGTAGAGCGACACGATGTATACAGCAAGGTGAACTAACCTGGCCGACAAGTCGGTCAGCGCGACACAGGGTGGGTTCGATCTTGGGGCCAACGCCGATGAGCCCGCCGGGCACGGCGTACTGCAACTCGTTCTGCTCCGTGTAGAGCGACACGATGTATACAGCAAGGTGAACTAACCTGGCCGACAAGTCGGTCAGCGCGACACAGGGTGGGTTCGATCTTGGGGCCAACGCCGATGAGCCCGCCGGGCACGGCGTACTGCAACTCGTTCTGCTCCGTGTAGAGCGACACGATGTATACAGCAAGGTGAACTAACCTGGCCGACAAGTCGGTCAGCGCGACACAGGGTGGGTTCGATCTTGGGGCCAACGCCGATGAGCCCGCCGGGCACGGCGTACTGCAACTCGTTCTGCTCCGTGTAGAGCGACACGATGTATACAGCAAGGTGAACTAACCTGGCCGACAAGTCGGTCAGCGCGACACAGGGTGGGTTCGATCTTGGTGCCAACGCCGATGAGCCCGCCGGGCACGGCGTACTGCAGCTCGTTCTGCTCCGTGTAGAGCGAGACGATGTATACAGCAAGGTGAACTAACCTGGCCGACAAGTCTGTCAGCGCAACACAGGGTGGGTTCGATCTTGGTGCCAACGCCGATGAGCCCGCCGGGCACGGCGTACTGCAGCTCGTTCTGCTCCGTGTAGAGCGAGACGATGTATACAGCAAGGTGAACTAACCTGGCCGACAAGTCGGTCAGCGCGACACAGGGTGGGTTCGATCTTGGTGCCGACGCCGATGAGCCCGCCGGGCACGGCGTACTGCAGCTCGTTCTGCTCCGTGTAGAGCGACACGATGCGCGAGAATATTGGCTGGCAGGTCAGCTTGCCGTCGGCGTCCTTTGACACCAGACCCGGTCGCACCTGCGTAACACATACAAAGGTTAAAACAAGTTTTATGTAAAAAAAAAGTATACAAGCTTTATTTATTTATTTTAACTTTATTGCACAAAGTATATACAAAAATGTACAAATGGCGGACTTAATGCCAAATGGCATTCTCTACCAGTCAACCATAGGGCCAAACAGACATCTACAATTGGTGCAGAGAGAGAAATATACCTATTCAGTGAATATAAAAAAAGCAAATTATACATATAAACTACATAAATAAATAAAATATATATAAACTACTACATATTTATACAATACATACTATAAATATAATAATGATGGATATTATTCGAACTATTGTTTTAGCAAATGCTTACGCAACAACCGCTTAAAAGAAAACTTACTTGGAGCTTGTCTAATATTTAGAGGGAGTGAATTCCAAAGACGACTAGCCTGGACGGCGAAAGAATTAGTCATAAAACCAGTACGGTGAGAAGGTATGGTCAGTTTGAGAACGCGGGAGGTACGCAGCTCACATCCTTACTTACTGCAGACTGCTTTTCTTTCAACAAACACAAATGAGGTTGCGTCGCTTTATCAAAGAGTTCCTAAGGCCACCTCCAGTCTCCATCGTCAGATGCTGGATTCGATGGTACATTACATTGTATTGTCACCCAACTTACATAACTATGTGAAGTTTCAGCTTAATCAAATAATGGGAAGTAAGTCTAAATTTAGCCTGCAAAGTTTGATTACAAAATATTGGTCAAGTGAAACTAAATAAAAGCTTGTAAAGTTAGATACTTATAAGATCTCAAGAGTTTTAAAGCGATGCGCTTGATAGCGCTGTGATATGTAAAAAAAATACAAAACGGTGAAGCGTGCTACGCTAGAATGGTCGTATGGATCGAATAGGTGGGACAGTGACAGTACCTCGATCTCCATGCCGACAGTGAGCACTCCCTGCAGGATGGAGCCGCCAGCGACACCCCCACGAAGGTCGTCGACCTCACAACCTGGTTTGTTCACGTCGAAGGAACGGATGACGATCATGCGAGGGGGGGAGGTGAAGTCTCGCAGCGGTACTGGGATCTTCTTTGTGACATACTCGCAAAGTACCTGCGTAAGAAAACAATAGTTATTTGACTCATTTCTCAATTACTTCTTGCTTGAAAAATGTTAGAGTACTAATTTTATACCAAGGTTTTTTTCATCATTTGCAAACACGCTGTTTCGTGTCGTAATCGTGGATGCAACTGAAATGAGCTGTCGGTATGCGTGGATACGAGGATTTTTTTACATCCTTAGTTTCTTTTATCCCTAAAATAGCTCTCCTGGTTCCCAAGTAAACAAGTAAAGAACAAAATTAGGCCTATTATATCAGTTTTTGCGTTTCCTTCTCTGCCCTTTTATCGAAACTTACTTCAATATTGTAAGTATTTGAGCTGAACTGATATAGGGATAGGGATGAAGAAGAGTCCAACCCTTGGGAAATTGGCGATCTGCTCGTGCTGCACCTTGGCCTGACCTTCCTTCGCCAGATCTCATTCTACATTAGGGTGCCTTAAATCTCAACCTACAAGTCCAAAAACTGTGGATGATAAAGGTATGACGTAATAGCCTAAGCCATAAAACACGTGGGGCCGGGGGCCAACTTTTGTTGTATTGCCTAGATGCGGTCTTCACCTCCAGCAACGGACTTCAGTTGGTTGATGTAATTACCTCGATATTGTACTTGAGCTGAGCTGAAATGGGGATAATCGGAGCCCCTTCAGCCACGGTGCCCTGCACGAACTTGACGATCTGCTCGTGCTGCTCCTTGGCCTGGCCTTCCTTCACCAGGTCGATCTTGTTCTGCAAGATGAGGATGTGCTTCAACTTCATGATCTCGATGGCGGCCAAGTGTTCGCTGGTCTGCGGTTGCGGGCATGACTCATTGCCTGTGGAATAGGTACGTATAAATGTATCAAGGGTCCGTGGTATATTAATAGGGAATATTCCGCCAAACTCTGCGTAGGGGGCACCACTACCACCATCCATTATAATCTGAGGGTCTACCGCGAAACAAGAAAATCGAAATTTTGTTATCTAACCTGTCTATTATATTAATCTTGCATACGAGTATTCGAGCGATAAAGAGGCAGATAAGTAATTTAGAATTGCGCGCCCCGGCGTAGGTCCTTTGTAAACAAACCGCCTTGTTGCATCAATGTCATATTTTATTATAGGCGCTAGTGCTGCACTCTGGCGGCAGAACATTGCAGTAATAGCCCCTATTCTTATCTCTTAAAGGCTTATCCAGATCTAGGGGAACCGCGAACGCAAATGTTTTTGTTTGCGAAAGGCGCACCGTGTGAATTTATTAATTTGGGTGTAAAATAATGAATATTTTTGGGATTTTAACCTCACAGGCTCACACTCCGTATGTATAAGTATGGTAGTAAAGATAAATTGAATTATTAGATTATTACCTACCTACTGCATAACAACAAATACTAAAAACTGGTCAAGCGTGAGTTTATTAGTGTTCTCTGTGTGAAGAAGCATCGCAAAAAGGGTATATTTTTTATTTGCACCTAATGATGAAAGTTGAAACATACCAGCAAAGAGAAGTAGAGCCGCTTCCAAAACCGCAGCACCATTAAGCATAGTTGCCATAAATCGTGCCCGGGGCAGTCGAAACTGGCATATCTGACAAGTTGGAAGCCTCTACCCGTTCTATAGTTATACATAGGTACCAGTAATGAGCATTGAGCAGTAGAGCCGCGTGCATGATCGCGGCACCGTTAAGCATGGTTGTCATGAGGATGTCATGCCTGGGCACGAGCTGGAAGCCGTATACAGTCTGTAGGAAATGATACGTACCGGCGTCGGCAATGAGCAGTAGAGCCGCGGCGCCGTTAATCATGGTCGCCATGAATCGTGCCCGGGGCAGTCGAAGCTGACATGTCTGACAAGTTGGAAGTGGAAGCCCTACCATGCAGGTCTATTATGATACGAACCAGCAATGAGCAGTAGAGCTGCGTCCATGACCGCGGCGCCGTTAAGCATGGTTGCCATGAGGATGTCGTGCCCGGGGCAGTCGACGAAGCTGACATGTCTGACGAGCTGGAAGCGGCCGGAGCAGTTGGCGCGCAGACACGGGAAGTTGTCGTCCTTCGACGACCCGCCGGAGATGAACGAGGTGGGCCGGGGGCACTTCGGGTTGTCGCATTTGTAGATCTTCGCGTTCGCGTAACCTAGGTTACAATGCAATGTTGTTAGATTTTGGGACCATAATTATGTATTTACTCATAAAGTCAAAGTCAAAGTGTTTTTATTTGTGAGTATATGTCAAACTGATTACAGTGGCGGTAAATAAATATTTGTAGCACTATATCCTGCCTGATGGCGTACAAAAACTTGAATTATTTCCTTACATACTAACATGCGAAATAAATTTACATATCTATATATATATATATATATATATATATACCTAGTCATTATTAATATTAAAGTCATATCATATCAAATCAGAACCATTAAAATTATACAGCAAAAATTCAGAAATAGTGTAAAAACAATTATCAATTAAAAATGTCAGTAGTTTGTGCTTAAACTGATTTATGGGTAACATTCTGAATGGGACAGGCAATTTGTTATAAATCTTACTAGCTAAGCAGAACACACTTTTGCGCATTAGTGCAGTTTTTGCGGAAACAGGAAAGAGATTCTGAGGATACCTGGAATCTCTAGCAAATACCTCAGAGACCGTCCTGAATAGTGTTGGCTTTGTTTTGATGTACATCGCAATCTCAAAAATGTAGAGGCACGGCAAAGTAAGAATTTTCAGTTCTTTAAAATGTGGCACACAGCTATCTGTTAGGTGAAGCCCTCGAATCGCTTTCACGCATTTCTTCTGTGCCATAAAGACGGCTTCCCTGTTAACTGAGTTACCCCAATAAATGATTCCATAGCGTAAGGTAGAGCCAACGAAACTGTGATAAGCCATCATCACAGCCTCTGTACTGACTTGCTTGGAAAGCTTGTACAAAGCGAAAGCATATTTATTTAATTTTTTACAAACGGTCTCAGTATGAGCTGTCCAATTTAAATGATTGTCAATCTGGACTCCTAAAAAACTTGTGTTGCTTACTGATTCTATAACTGTTCCTTCATAATTGCAATCAATGGGTCTCATTACTTTTCTTTGATAAAAATGCATTATTTTTGTTTTATTTAGATTTATTGTTAAATTATTGTTCTTGAGCCATTCAATTATAGTATGTAAAGTGTAGGGGAGAAGGGGGCAGCTATCACTGGAGGCAGCTTAGAACAAATGCGTTTTAAAATGTATTTTTGATGCGATAATGATACAAATCCATATTTTGGGCTTGCAACATCGACCCACACAACTGTCACCTGACATATTTGAAGTTTGACAGAACATGAACGAACCAGTAGCTTATTTTGTTTTCGATGCTACCCGTTAGCGGTATTTGTGCAGATTTGTAAGGTTTCTCAGGCTGTATTTGAAGGAAGTGGTTAGTGAAACTTAATTTATTAGATAGAACAATCTATTATGTTTAGTGACGAAGGATGAATAATCAAAATTTGCGATGTTTCTACAAAATAACGACGTTTATTTTTTTAAGTAGGTGTTGGGGTAGTTATGAAAAATAAATAGGAGGCAGTTTTGATTAGCAGTCTGTTCAAAACTACCCCGGCCATAAGAAATGTTCATAACTGCCCCGATATTGACTGGCATTTGGTATGTAAATTAAAACCGTAATAATATTTTACGTAAGAATCACATCACATAGAACCAAAATATAATAAATACTCATATAATCCACTGTTAAAACATTATTGGGGTAGTTTTGAAAAATGGTATGTGCAAAACTGCCTCAAGGGGGTAGCTTTAGTAAGATTACAATACTTTTCAAAGGTACCCCCATTGAGGCACCTATGAACACTCCAAAAAACATGAATGTACAAAACTACCCCATCTCTGTTGTAACTGCAAATTATACGAGTAAACTGTTAACACGATTATTTCTAGTGACAAACTGTGCCAAGTACCGATAAAAAAAATGCGTATATCTCGATATTATTGCCGTTACAGCCCATTTTTCAAATCTGCCCCATGTAAGTTCAAAGCTACCCACTCTTGGGGCAGTATCGAACATTATTCCTTGAGTTGCAAAAATCTAATTTGTACTATTATCTTTAGCATTATATATGTGCAAATACAGTAATTACATACGTTAATAACGTAGGTTATTGTGTAGAGGCTTAAAACTGGTTTCAATAAGTAATATTTTGAACTATGACAATTAATGTAAAAAGTGTACCAGGCCCCCTCTCCCCTAATTAATTTCATATTCATAGTCTCTATCATCTTTGCTAATCATCATAGTTTTACTAATTTCTGTTAGTCACGGTAGTTCTTATACTGCCATTACTGGACGATGATACTGATTTTGCTAAAGTTACAGGTGTTTATTTTATCTCGATGAGTATCTAACTTATTATGGATAAGTACTTAAGATTTATGGCATTACTCATTGTTATTGACAATTCTACTGTTTGTTATTGTTAGAAAAATACCACATTTAACAGAGTTTTGTAAGAGTTTGCCGTTTTATGAATAAGGGTAGGAAGAGTAGAAAGCGTAATAGAAATAACCACTTATAGGAATCTCAAGGAGCCTCGAACGTCGTTTTAAGTAGACTAAGAACTCACAAGATTTTTGTGGAGTAGACTAAGAACTCACAAGATTTTTGTGGGTGACTTGCTGACTTAAGGAGCCGCAATCATAACTCCAAAGAGCCACGCTTTAGATACCGACCCCTGGTCTAGTTAACATGTCTAATTTAGTTAATGCGTGTTTAAGTCTATAGAAAACAGGCCTGATTCATTTAATTGAAATGATTCGTCATTCAAATTATACTATTTGGGCCTTTTTACATATCTTTGACCTAGTTGGCTCAAAAGATAATTTACTTGCTTTGGCTTTAATCCTTTACAAAGACAACATTTTTGCTTTATGTTTGTTACCGTTAAAAACTCGAACTGAAAAAATCGCTATTAAAACTAGTTTTCTCCGAGGAAGTTATTTCACTAAAAAGGGGGTTTTTATGGAGACATTACCTATAAAGCAAAAAAAAGTCTGTAAGTATTGAATGAAATATGTGATTAATAAAAATTTACTATTTTGATGAAAATGCAAAATCATACAATATTTTACTTCTAAGTAGTATTGATGAGTTGTTGTTAACACATTTACATGAAGACGGTCATCTGTTAAAGAATAAAACAATAATGAATATTAATAAATTTATTATCATAATACTTGATATACAATCCATAAAATTAAAACATGCACCACAGAGCATGTTACAAAGAGAGACAATGGCAGAAGTGGCTAAGCGGGTCAATTGTCTATGTATAATTATCAACACAGGTTTTTACTTCTTATTGTCTGCCAAAAAGTAATGTTCAAATTATTTTAAACACCTCGTTCGCTTAGTCACTTCTGCTGCTGACTGTAGCTTCAACAACCAATGGTTCTGAAATCATAATCATCCTAATATTAATAAACATATTTCTAAAATGAAACATCTAAGGAAGAACTCAATATTTCAGCTTAAATACCGAAATTCTACACGTCCAATTTTATTACTTAATTATACCCTATTACACATATCTTTCATGTCACTATTTTAACAAACGCTTATAGTATTTGAAAAATGTATATAATTGTTCAGTTATACATTGTGAAAATGAACCTATTTTATCTCACACAGTAAACTTCTCATTTCATAACCATATATATAACAAGAGTATTGTAAGAGACGTAAAAGCTAACAACCGGGAAAAGTTTTATAAAAAAGTCTATAACTGTTACATAAAAATATGCAACACAACAGTGATTGTTATTTCATAAAGATCAAAGGCGCTTAGACTAAGGCACTAATTTAATTCAAGACTTAAAGAGATTCAGTGTGTACTTGTGTAGACACTTGTGATATTGTAAGTAAAATAAGCACTTGGAAATTATACTCATTTTGTAAAACTGAACTACTTGTTTGTACAATTTAAAATAAGTATTTTCTACATTTCATGGTGCCACATTTACATTCCGTTCTGTTTCTTAGCATGCTCATATTTTGCTGTTGAATTTCAAATCTGGACTTCGCAGGAGAGGCAGGGGAGTCTGCGGTGGTTGCTTCATCACCATTCGGAATACTTGCGTCGTCTGCCTCCACCATGGGTCTCCGAGGCGCATGGCTGCCAGGTTCTTCATCATTATCATTTGCTTTCTGCAAATAATCGAAACATATTTCTTCTCCGGCATCAATATCCCGTGTCGCAAACAATGCCAGCATTGGAAGATTAGGATCAAGACAATCAGCCCACACGGCCCACACTCCCAAGTTTGGGTCACAGGAGTGGTTTATAAAATGTGATATATTCCCAAGATGCGCTGCATCAACTACAAAAGGATTTTCTACAGAGTTAAAATCCAGGTCAAACAGATATGTCAAGCCATTAGCATCATATTCCCTCCCACGTTTCTCAGCCTCTTCAAAAGTAATTACTTCTCCTACATATTGACAGATAAATTGTCCCTGTTTTATGTTCTGTTCTGTTCTGACCCCCCACCCACAGCCATTGGCCGTTCTGTAGATACATAGCTTGATGTTTCTTCCTCCTTGAACAACTCTGTTGTTGCAATCTGCTGAACATTTGCAGGCTTTGTTGCACTCGTAAATTGGTGTCCCAGATGCGACGCGTAATCTCTTGTTGACAGTGTATGCAAACAGGCCTGCCTGCATTCCGCAGCAGGACTTAGAGCGGCAGTTGCAGGCAGTGCAGTCACACCCTATTGGAGGGTCATCTGGAATGGTCACACCTACACCAGGAATAGACTGATTTATGTATGTGAAGTTTTCCGGTGGACCAGCCAAATCAACCTCATTTTCTATAGTAAGTTTCTTTGATTTATCAACTTGATTTATGTGTTGCTCCCATTGTTTTAAGGACATCATTTGACGGCATCGCTTTCTACACAACACATAGAGTTGATATATATTTCTAGTATCTTGAACAAGTTCTGTGGCAAATTGTTCCTCTTCCAGAGGTAAAATGATCATGGAGAGCAATTTAATTGTTAATGCCTCCTTTAATTTGTATATGTCAGTCTCATCTACTTCATCTATTCTAGCTATTAAGTTATCTTCACTGAGTAAATCTCCAAATGATATTTCATTTTTTAATTTATCAATACTTTCGCAGTATGTTAATTCTTTATCAGTAAGAAATTCTCGCAGAAGTTCTGGACAGTTGTCAAGATGTGCCAGCGGTTCCCATGTGTTATCATCATCATCAAAACCTTTCCATTTTATATAAAAATATTCTTGGCCATTTTCAAATTTGATGTCAACAATTTTTTCTATTATGTAGTCATCTTCCTGCTTCACCTTGCCTTTCTTCTGTTTCTTGGCAACGGGCATATCATCTTCCCCAGGCTCTAGTGAATGGTTTCTCTTTCTTGATTTTCTCAACTTTTCCGCATACATATTCTCATCTTTCTCATCAGCTCTTTCACGAAACAACCTCAACACTGAGTCCGACAGGCGCTCTGCAACATACCATGTGAATAAGTTTAGTAAATGCTAGATTAACTCAGGTAAGAATTTACAGTGTAAATATGTTCACATTTACCTTACTTATAGACCTATTCACATGGTACATTGTACAACTACTGCATAATTTTGCAAGCCATAAAAAAGATACTGTAAAACTGATTCTTATCTGTGAGTTTATAATCTACTAGCTCACACTTCATTAAATCTAAATATCCATACTCAATTAAAATGAAACATGAAGCTCATATAGCAAAGCATAATTTTTCAGAAATAAAAAAAATATTGTACATAATAGAAAAAAAAAGTTAATGATTATTAGTTGCTATAATGATGCAATACCTTAATGAAGGCATGATGAATTATGAAATTAGTTTATTTTAATAGAACCATAATGCTGAACGGAATGCTAAATTTAATAGCAGATGCAATATTAGATTAATCTCTAGCTACCCAGACGTCAAAACATGCCAAGCCAAATGATATTTTGATTTTTCCAAAAAAGATTCAAATTAGAATGGAATGGGAGACTTTTACAGGTTTCTGGGCAGCTATAGGTTAAGGCTTAAGACAGAATTTTGTAAAAATAGATTAGGTATCAATGGTGTTTTTTTTTAAATACCACAATGAACCAAAACATACAGTAATTAAAGTTGGTAAATAAATACATACCTAATTTGATAGTAATATTCCTTTCCAGTTCATTCTTGAATCTGACAGTCTGCACTCCTGAGATTGCTTTCACAACTGTTGACTTTCCGTGAGCTACATGCCCAATGGTACCAATATTAATTGTGGCTTGTCTGGAGATCACTTCAGGAGACAGAGCTGACAATTTTGTGATATCCTGAAATAGTTAAAGTAATGATTAACTATTTAATAAGGCAATGATGATTCTAAGACACCAAATAATTATATCTTGAGAACCTTACTGAATTTAGTCACACTTACAGAACAGAATAGTATAGCAATGTATACCAAGTTAAAATAAAGTAAGTAACAGAGTAGAGGCAATGAATAACCAATCCAGACTTATGTTTCTACTATATTTTCAACGAATTTCAGAGAATGAAAATTTCATGTGCTATTTTCGAAATTCAACATAAAAATGTATTGTCAAAACGTATCGCACTAGCAAATTTGGACTTTAAGCTTTTTTTTCAAAGAAATCACTTGGACTCAAGCGAAATGGTGCTTTATCTCTTTTTTGTACTTACAAGTTTGGTTAAGTCTTGCTGATGCAAGTTTGACTTGGCAGTCTGTCCTTCACTCGATGCCATGTTTCAGCCGCAGATAGTAACCCTTGTTGTGCCGTCTACAAATAATGGTAATGATAAATAGTTTTACTCGAGTCGTAGTGCACTGTTGCCCCTGAATTTAAACTATTTCACCTCACAAAATTTGTAGATTTCGTGGCGGGATGGCGCGGCTAGTGGCATGGATGTATAGGCATAAACTAAATTTTATTTTTTTACGTATTTGACAAGCTCCATAGACAACTACATTCTAGATGCTCTATTGAGAGCGGTAAAACAAGACGCTTGAATAGTATAGTACTGTTAGTGTTGCAAGTACAAAAAATTGTACTGCATGTGTGTAATCAGCCTTATCCCCTGTGATGAGTTTTGATCAAGGCCTGTGGGGCTACCGCGAATACCGAAAATCGTCAATTGCGGGCAATTCTGACAGATAAAACACGGTTTGCTACCGCGAAGACAGACGTCATCGAGCGGCCCGTTCGAAAGACGATTATGGATCGAATAACGTTCCATAGACCTACCGCGAAACGCAATTTTCGGAGTTTTTGACAGCACGAAATTCGAAAAGAACTGTCAAAACACACGTTACCTCAAGAGCTAACGTTGTTCTTTCGTTTATCACAGTGCTGCCAGATAACTCACCTTTCAGCTTTTTATCCCGTTTTTGTGGCAGTGAATCCGCGCATTGTTTTGCAAATATTTTGAATGTCCTCGGTTTTTGAGCACTGCAGCGGGATGAATAAATAGATATTTGGGGATTATGCTCGATCAACTCGCAGTTTCAAAGCAGTGCTCCTGTTTTTTCAATTTCATGACCTGGCAATTTCATTCTGTCATAATAGGGTATCATGCCCTTCGTGTATCTTATTATTATAGTTGATTGTGTCGTGGTGCGTGAAATTGTACTGTTTGTTTGTGAACTATTACAAAGATGTTTCTGTCGCAAGAGAACCTGGCTGAAGAAATCCGGCAACAAGCCGCTTCTATAGGTGCCTAATGCGAGAAAAATTCCGCTAAGTGAAAGTTCTGGACGCGGAGTTCGTAAATACCACGCTGCATATTTCCACATCCACGACGAAATAGCTGTAGGACTCTGTTCAATAAGGTATACGTTTTAGATTATTTCGTAAGTCATTAATCAAATAGTCAAAACATTGAACATTCACAATAAAAGGTCTAGAACATTGCAAGATGTATGTTTCAAGTATTCAAAGTTCTACCTTCATGGGAAGCTATGTAGTGTCTGTCAGTATCTAATTAAAATAATATACCATTTGATAGAATGTATTTTTGTATTATACAGAAGATATTAATTTAATAATATATGTATATAAATGTTATGGGACAATCTTACCCAAATTGACAAAGCCCCACAATAAGCTCAAGAAGGCTTATGTTGTGATATATAATAAATACACACATGGAAAACACACACCAAATGACTCAGGAACAGATATCTGTGCTCATCACATAAATAAATAATGCCGAGATTCAAACTGAGTTGTTCGCAAAGTACTGTACTTCTACGTTATTTTTCCATTTAAACTTTTATGGCAGGCAGATTATCAAGATGAAGTGAGCCGGGACCAAATGGATGCCTGTTTCTCAGCAAGCGGTGTCCAACTGCTAAATTACCCCGGTCTTATCAGTATGGGCTATCATTAAAGCCGGGTAAGTGAAATTTGTTTACATTATTTATAATAACCTCATATCAGATAAAATAATACTGTGAGTACCTGGCACGTACTACTTAATATACCATGAATGAATATAAATTTATAAAATATACTGATAGATATTGTTAAAAAAAATCTTGGGTTTAAAAAGAAGAATTGTCCAGTCAAATTGTATTTGTAATATATGGGTCTTCTTACCTGATTGAAATGTTAAAATAAATAAATACATAAAACATTTACAGTTAAGGTTGTTCTAGCCCCCACTCTATCTATACACAGTGTTCCTTATATGTAGGTAATCTTACCTACATACAATAATTACGTATCTACCCAATTCTAAAAGAAGTTTACATATATACATAATTGATGCTAAGTAGTACTTAACCAGTATTTCAGTAAATACTTAGCAGGGCTCTTCTCAAAAAAATAGTTATACATACATTGTACATTAGAAGTAATGCACATTAATCTTATATCATATTTCATAAATTAAGTACTAATAATTTCATTCTGCATTCCAGGGGTTTTCGATGCACACATGTGACCCTTCATGGGCCATAGGAATATGAAGACCGCTTCTTGTATATATTTTCCATCACGGAACAATGGTGTTCCGGACCTTTGGGAGGCGTGCGCGGAGCCGTAGGCAACACGTGAGTCCCTTTTGACACTTAATGAAATGTAAGGGGTAAACCGAGCGGATGCTGCCCTTGCCCGCGTCATGGAACACACGCAGAGGCAGCATCCGCCAGGGTGTAAGGACTATTGAGAGTTGATGGTATCTAAAATTAACTAGGCTAATGCGTGCAAGCGATGGTGATGATAAGTACTGGGCTAAGGGATATAAATTGTATAAAACGGACGACTGCCTAATAAAATGATACGCAATTTTATTTCCGGCAGATATATTATTATTATTAGTCTAATAGAAGCAGCTAAAACAGCTTGTCTATTTCTGTGCTTGTTTTGAAGGGCAATTTTATAAAAAAACCTACCTCTTATTTATACTACTGTATACTATTGTAATAATGTTTAGTGTACCTTATTAAAAAAGATTGCCTCTTTATCCTGTTAGGAGGTTGATATATTGATCAGTATATTTCATGTTTTCCATGTGTGTAAAAATAATTTTGTGGAATAATAATCTTAACCAGTTTATTCTAATCCCAAAATATTTTTATTTTAAACTGGCTCTTAGCCCAGTCGGTAGTGACCCCGTCAATGAAAGAGGAATTTTCGAGCTCGAATCCTGGTAAAGGTATTTATTTCTGTGTTTATCACAGATATATGATCCGGAGTTATGAATGTTTTATATCATTCTATCTATTGTATAATTATATCTTCATTTAGTACTCACAATACAGGCTTTATTTAGCTTTCTATTGGACTAGGTCGATTTCTGTCTTAGCTTTCAGGTTTTTTACGATTTGAATATATAAGTAGAATATAAAAAAAATCACAAAACAATAAAAAATATATAAACATATTATTAAAAAAACTAACCTAGAATGCCGCCAGCAGCGGGGCAAGGCCCAAGCTGCCGGTGGTCAAGGCCGCAGTGAGAGGAATCGACGTAGGTACTATACGCGCCGTGTCCAAGATATTTATTAATTACTAGCTTCTGCCCGCGACATCGTCTGCGTGGGATGATGACGATGATTGAAAAAAACTAACCCTTTCTCGGGGCCCAAACTATATCCATACCAAATTTAGTCCAAATCGGTTCAGGGGTTTAAGCGTCAAGAGGTAACAGACAGACACACTTTTACGCGCATTTATAATATTAGTATGAAAGTATGGATTATTAATTTATTTAATTTACTAAGCCTTACATTACTTATTTCCAGACTTTATAGAAGATGTGTATACTACTATATACCTACTCTAAAATATTCATGATTTGAATTTGACTTCCTTTTTTGTAACTTCGTACTAAAGTGAAACAGAAATTAACAACAACTGACGTTTGGTTTTCAGATACGGGATCATATCAATTACGTGGACAAGTCGTATGGTGGGCAACCTACGACGCCTTTATAAGGAGCAACAGCGTTAGTCGAGATTACTTCGAGCAGCTGGCATGTGTGGCACCAGCGAAATAGTGTACATTAGGTATGTATGTGTTATAATTTATATAAATATATTTGGTGTTTCTAATCACGCACTACGATACCACAGTAATATTAATCAGCATGTATGTGTATGTGTGTGTGTGTGTGTTCATTTTTATTAATTCACACACACACACACACACACACACACACAATCAATTAATCGTTTAGTTAGCGCATCATGGAAAAAATGATTTACAAAATTGTCGAATGACGCTAGATGTAAAATGTGGATGACTGAAAAAATAGGAATAAATTAGAATTGTACAATACAAGCAAAAGGGAGCTAAGCTAACTAAATTCGTACTATGGTGAAATATAAATTAACATTATGTAACGTTCGGTTTTCAGGTATGGGAACAAGTCAACTACATCATTAACATGGACGCGTCGTACGGCAGGGCAACCCACGACGCCTTCATATGTAGCAATAGCATTAGTCAAGACTACTTCGAGCAGCGGACATGTGGTACCAGCGAAATAGCGCACATTAGGTAGGTAGGTATGTTATAACTTAATAATTTATATAAATATATATTGTGTTCTTAATCATACACTAAACGATCCTACAGTAAGATCAATGAGCCTGTGTGAGTGTATGTGTGTTTGGGAGCTACGTACTACAGACAGACATAGATGCACATGTTACGTCAGGGGTTCATTAATGGTTTAACGCAGCGGTCGGCAACAGGCGGCCCGCGGGCTGCATGCGGCCTGCTAATCTTTCGCTTGCAGCCCGGCCCGCGAGCCTTGCTGGCTATTTTGTATGTAATATTGACAAACGACAATATCTGATAAATTCACAAATATTAATAAAGTGCGGCCCACTTCAACATTGTTAACAACTATGTACTTATGTGGCCCTTGGCTGCTAAAAGGTTTAGCTCATCACGGAAACTATTTACAAAATATTTCGAATGACCCTAGAGTTAGACCAAGAAAAGATTGCAATGATTCTGATAGCACACGCAGTGCAACTGTTATTTTAAACGTCAAACATCTATGAAATTATGACGCATAAATAACACTTACCTACACTGTGCATGCTATCAATATCGTTGCAGCTTTATCTTGGTCTAACTCTAGTTGCAAAATGTGGAGGACGGAAATAATAGGAATATAATTGTGTCTTATTTTATATTATTATCCCTGACAGAACGGCAATAATTGCCGCTTATTGTATATGCATTTAGGGTGAGAGACTCTTCGTTTGTTTGTGTTAGTTACAAATAAATGTTTCCATCGCGGCCTTCAGGAAAGGTTCCGTAACACCAGCGATGGTTTTTAGGCAGATATTAACCCACTATTAATATAATGTGCTTATTATAATTTTAGAAGACTCCGGGTATCCACTGCGGGAACACGGGACACCTTATGATTTCTGCAAGCGGCGCCGCAGAAGAATCCCCGAGGCTATAACGCCATACAAAAGAAGGCGCGCTCCACTATAGAGCTAACATTTGGGATATTAAAAGGTAACTTAGTGTTATGGACACTGATTTGCAGTTCTTTATTATTTTTTATTTATTCAGGCAAACACTAAGTATAAGTTTACAGCTGCAAGATGCCAAGACACTTATACTGTTAATAATTAGTGTCCGACCGAAGGTTCGGTTTCGGTTTCGGTTTCGGCCAGGTTCGGCCAAAAAATCATGTTTCAGCTGTAGTTTCGGTTTCGGCCAAAAAACGGCCGAACCTTTCGGCCGGGCCGAAACTTACGAAATGGTACTTCGTACTATGAAACTAAACTATGTGACAAAGACCAAAAGTTGGGGCATAAGTAGGACAACAATATTAATATGTACCTACATATACTGATTCATGTATAGGTACAGAAATGAATTGGTTTATTATAAAACACAATTCCACTAATGAGGGCGCCACTATATAGACGGTCGATGCAGTCTTAAAAGGCTGTTAATACCTATAACGCGCACACTGTCTAATTAGACACTCATCTACTCAGATACAATTGTATCGGAGTAAATGAGATAGCACTGTCGTATATTACTGGGTCTGGGGAAAAGAATGATAAGAAAACTCATCATCTTCCTCGCGTAATCCCGGAATTTGACATTGGTTGGAGTCTGTGCTCAACTACTTATCCTGCAGCCTGAAGCACGGCTTTGACTTCGCATGAAAGTTCGCCTCACTGGGGCACTTCGGACGTTTAGGCCCAGGTGAAGATCGGTACCCGGCCTTGCGATATTGTCAACAAAAAATTCGCGCTCGCTGCGCTCGCGTTTTTGGTTGACCCTGTATCTACATGTTGGCTTGACTGGTGAATGAATAGAGTTAGACCAAGAAAGTTCTACAATTATTTTGATAGCATATGCAGTGCAACTAGTGCAAATGTTATCTATACGTCACAATTTCACAGAAGTTTTGACGTTTAAAATAACAATTGCACTGCGTGTGTTATCAAAATCGTTGCAGAATTATCTTGGTCTAACTCTAGTAATTTTCTTAAAAAACTGCTTAAGTAACATCAATTTCAAGGACATTGGGTGTTGACAGCCCCATAATATGTGTGTAAAAGCGGTTTTATGACATTTTTTCAACGATTTTAACAAGTCTACAAAAGGTTCGGTTTCGGTTTCGGTTTCGGCCGAAATTAGAGCCAAGCCGAACATTCGGTTTCGGTTTCGGTTTCGGCAAAAAAACATGTTTCGGTCGGACACTATTAATAATACATAGTCAGTATCATAAAATTCATAAATATGTATACACTTTTCGAACTATCTCTAACATACATATTATGTATTACTAAGTTACCTAGATATTAAAAAAAAACTGATATTAAGTAACATAGGCAGAGTTTAAAAAAATCCTGATACTACGTTGTAGGGACGGCCACTTGTCTGCGAATATGTCTGCGTTTTGGACTGTAGCTATGAAGTTAACCATCCATTGTCTAGATTTGCATTGGGGGGTGACGAGAAAGCTGTTTCATTCGCCGACAGATCCAACAACCATCGGCATAGGTCCTACTATAGGCTTATACTTAGATACGCTTTCCCCAGGGATAGCACGCGCATTGTTGGTGTGTGTCTGTTTCCCGGCGACACTTCAACGACATGTAACTATTACACGTCGAAAACTTTCAAAATGGCGAAGTCATTGTAAACTAGCGTCTAAAGAAAATAAGAATCATAAAATTAGTATTCTAAATCAGCGGTCGGCATCATTTTAGCAGCCAAGGGCCACATAGTAGTTAAAAAGTTGAAGCGGGCCGCACTTTGTTATTATGTGTTACTTTATCAAACATTGTCGTTTGTCAATATTACATACAAAATAGCCAAGGGGACTCGCGGGTCGCAAGTGAGAGGTTCACGGGCCGCCTGTTGCCTACCGCTGTTCTAAATAATAATGAAATTCCTAGTAATGTAATGAAGATGTCAAACAGTAATATTAGTACATAGTAAGTATAGTAATAATTCTAATACCAGTTCTTATGATGTTTCAGTTACACCACCACCATGGCCACTACTGTCTGATCTGTGATCCGTGCTGTGCCTATACGCGAAGACCGTACTCCCGACGACGGCGATGAAAATAACACTGCCGGCTTTTCAAGGAGCTACATTACCAGCTGATAATGCAACTATTACCCAATGCCCCGTACCTACGTAGTATAGAAGAAGACTAAGACTTATCTACTATATAAGCAGAGGCTAGCAAACTAGTCTTATTTCCTATGAGGCCATGCTGTGGTAATTATTAAATTCACCTTAGAAAGCTAATGTAAGGCATAAGGATAATAAGGCACATATATTTGAATCGCCTCCTTTACAGGAATAAATTGTGTAATTTATTGTACCTGCTAGTTAAACTAATACACGATTAGCAGCACTAAGAGTTGTATTGGCCAAGTTGACTACGGAGTAATATACCTAGCAGGTACAATAAATTACATTTGTTTCTGGGTGATTTAAAATATGTGTCTTAACCAGACACAGATTGTGCCGATTGTGTTATTAACTATGATTGCATAACTTTGTCTAGTATAGTTCTGAATATTTGACCATCGATATAAATGATGTAGATATACAAAGATAGATAGATAGAATACTTTAAAATTTAAAGATGTATAATGCGTGTGTTTATTTTTTAAGATGTATGTATTGTTCAAAATTCCATGGCAGAATTTTGTTACAAAACAATCAGTGTAGTAGTATAGTATATAACGATAAGCAAACATGTTACTCGTAAAGGAATAATTACACACGAACGAAATATATAAGACTTGTAATGTAAAAATCTAAATGTTATATTATATCTGAGTTGTGTAAACTTCGAAAACTTTTGGCTGTGGCGGCGAACAATTATTTCATGACACGGCAGGCGTGCCTTACGCCATAGAATATGATCGCACGCCTGTCGTGTCATGCGCCACACGTTGAAATCATTATACCGCACCGAAACGGTTATAAATGTACCTATGATAAATAATTGTATAAGGTTAGGTAGGCTATTTTATTTCTTACTCTTGTATGTGCAAATAAACATAGTCAATGATTAGTCAATAATATGTAAATGACATTAGAGTGAGACCAAGATAAGTATGCAGCGATTTTTATAGCACAAACGTGCAAGTGTATTTTAAATTCCAAATTTCTATGAAATTATGTATTTAAATAACATTTGCGCGTCTGTGCTATAAAAATCGCTTAATATCTTGGTCTGACTAACTCTTTTCGAATGTAGACAATAAGGGAGGAGGAGGAAGCTTCTGCCCATTTGCCGCCTGTTTGTGCATGTGCTGCATTCAGCTAGTCCCGAATTTTATTATATTAATATTTAAAATATAATTATACAATTTTAACCCTTTACCAGGCTGACATTTCGAAAATGACAATTGAATGTCTTACTCATCAAAAATAGAACAGATGTTTGAAGTGCCATACGTGGGAAATATAACCCTTAACCCTTAGCCTGGTAAAATTGTTAAATTTTTTACACAAATTAATAAATAAAACAATGTTAATGTGAAGACAAACTTTTTATTGAAAATCTCCCAACTACGTGTTCGACCACTGCCCGACAATCTGCGAGATATAGTCGCGACGCTTCCGTGTACTGATAAAAATAGCTAAATTCAACAAAATATACTTTACGTATAATTTTATTATTTTTTATTTTAACAAAAATAGGACAAAATTCAATATACATTATACACTTTCAATAAAGAATATTTCAAATCAGTCTAAGCAAATAAAGTTATAAAATTAATGTTAAAAAAAAGACCAAAGTTTTTTCTACCGCATCAGTTCGCGGGTGTATAAGTGGTCGTTGGCTTCGATCACCTTCATCTCCAGCACCACCTCATCTTCTTGTGGCTCCTGTTGCAGTTGACCGGGTTGGAGTTGTGATTAGGCGACGGACTGGCGCGGCTGGTAGACTGGGAGTCGAGGGCAGGATAGCCCTATGAGGCGCTGCCAGACATGCTCTGGAGTCTGTGGAAATGTTAATAAAACAAGAATTATATTTAGATATATACAAATTATTGTATTAAACCATACTTCAGTGAACGGTGTGAAATTGAAATTAAGTTTATATGTCAAATCTTATTATTCTTATTTATTATAATTTAGACATTTGTAGACCTTTAAAGCATGAGGTATAGGATATATAAGTATGTGGCCAGCCTACTTGGCATCTAGGTAAGTAGGTACCCATGTTGGTGTTGGCGTTGGGCAGACACTTTTATTTCAAAGAAAGTATGAAAGCGAAAGGAAACCGTTGATTATCTCATACACAATCAGGATAGTTTCATGAGTACGAAACGTTACTGTGATCCAAATCAGTAAAAATGCCTACCTTTGTTGGCCTCCATATCATTATAGAAATTTCCATTTTCCAGCAATAGCTGGAAGCGAATAAGCTTCAACATATTCCTTGCCAGGGTGCTCACTGTAGGTCCATTGTGATTCCCACTAGTCTGGAACTAAAAAACACATGAATTAGAGCATATTTCCCTAAAATAACCGGCTACAGGAGCCGCGGAAAATCAATAGACTATTTGACCTTAAGAACTTACAAAGTAATATTATAAATTACTTTTGAGATAATATTAATAATAGGTAGATTGAAAGTTATCCTTTAAACTGCTAAAATATTTTTTTATGTAAAAAGTTGTACATGTAACTGTTCACTGTTTAACAAGTATCTTATTACTATTTGTTTCATAAGTCGAGGGAGAGTAACCAAAAGTATGCAACGAAACTATGTAGTTTCGAAAGTCATCGGGTACTAGGAAGTAATTTATATGTTTGGTTCGTATAATTTTCTTGATAAAAGCAACTAAAATAATCAAAAGTAGGTACATTGTGATATATAGTTTCAAAAAGTCGTCAAGTACTTCAATTATAAAGCGTAATTTCTTCTGCTTAGTAAGTATTTTTTTAAAGACAAGAAAGATTTTCTTACCTTTTCAATGTAAATACAAATTTTATAATATTAAAATATGTGGTACAACAGACAAACATCGGCGACATCAAGACAGCCATAAGACAGTAAACAAAGTATTTGACATTGACAGTCTTGACACTACTGCTTCATCTATTAAAATTATATTCGAAAAACAGCAAAAAATGTTAAATTGGTATTAAAACTTATTCTACGAAGGTTTTTAGTATCATTGTACGTTATAAGTACGTAAAACTAATTATTTAAGTATATCTAACTCAGTTTTAAGTAAATTATTAATTTACCGGTTTTATGTCCAGGCGCTCTATCGTTCGATTTTCATGGTAGGGCCCCAGAATTGCCCGCAATTGACGATTTTCGGTATTCGCGGTAGCCCCACTGTGCCGAGTGTCACATTCTGTCATTGTCTGTCACCGACGATCTTGTATCATTTACTATTTGTATTTATAAAATTCACAATACTACAAGATTATCGTTTGTGTTTCTGTTCTGACAAATGTGTTTATGTTTATTAGATACTAAAGTTCGATTTCACCATGGTCGTGAAAAGTGAAGAATCGGAGGGACTAACTAAAAAGTTACGTTTTAAACCTGTGTCCAATGTTCAACAATTTACTAGTGATAATAACTTTGAAGCTAAAGGCGCGAAAGAAGTAAAGAGCAAAGGTATGAACTTCGACTATTCCTTCATCTTTACCATGAGATATAAGGATGTGTTTATGTATTTTTACAGAATTAAACCGGTTTTTACAGATGGACGCAAATCAGCTTCTTTATTTGCTTTTCTACACGTTGAGTTGACGAGGGGCTATATGCTGGAGCATGACGAGGAGCGGTTTTCTGCGCGGCGCGAGAAAGTCTACTCGTTTATAAAAATCCCTCAGGAACTAGAGAAGTTCATGGCTTATGGTTTCTTCCAATGTGCAGATTCCCTACTGTTTGTGTACACTTTTCTTCCATTAAGATTTATTATGGCTTTTTGGTCATTCTTTAGCCGATTGTTTAGAAAATGTTTTGGGTAAGTTTAAAAACATTGCAGGATCTTACATAAATCAAACAAATTCCAAACTAATAAAAATAATAAACTGAAATAAATGTCATATACTAAGAAAAAGTGACCAAGGCCTCCAGTGCCCCAGGCTGGCAGGCTGGAGGCAGGCTGTCACTTTTTCTTATATATGACATTTATTTCAGTTTATAATTTATATAGTAGTGTTTCTAATTGATAAAAAACAAATTAAAATATTTTCTGATAGTAATTTCATCATCATCATTATCATCTCAGCCATAAGACATCCACTGCTGAACATAGGCCTCCCCCTTGCATCCAGCGTCTTCCGGCGACCTTAACAAGATCGTCTGTCCATCTTGTGGGTGGACGTCCTACGCTGCGCTTGCTAGTCCATGGTCTCCACTCGAGCACTTTTCGACCCCATCCCCATTAAAGTAATTTAATTTGTTCTAATACTTCTAATAGTAATAAAAATAAGCCATATACTCTTTAGTATTAAATGTAAATAAATTTTAGTTGTTTAATCCCTTCCTTCCCACTGACATAATATCGGATCAGAAAAATTAATCAAAATTTTAAACTTCAAGGTTGTTTCTCTACAAATTTTGAATGCTTGGAATAGAGGGGTTAAATACAGATAACATCCAAGACTCAAAGACATTGGAGACAAATATTTGCAGTAAGACTATTTACTACTAGCAAGCTTACTCATTTTTTCCTCCTTTCAGAATCCATCCTCACCCATGGAAGAGCATCTTAAAGCCTGCAGAGACATGTGATGTACTAAAAGGCTTCATCCTACTAATCTGCAGTATTTTAATGTGTTATATTGATACAAATATGATGTATCATTTAGTAAAAAGTCAAAGTGTGATGAAGTTGTATATATTTTTCAATATGCTGGAGGTTGGAGACCGGTTATTTTCAGCATTTGGACAGGATACAATAGATGCTCTGTTCTGGACAGCCACGGAACCTAGAGACAGGAGAAGGGAGCATTTGGGGGTTATTCCTCATTTATTGTTTGCCATGATTTATGTGTGTATCCTTTTTAAATACTAACATAAGTTTGAAGACCAAACATGGTCTCATTACTGGGTTGGCTTTCATTTTTATTTTTAGGGTTCTGTACTCAAAGGGTAAAAACGGAAGCCTATTACTAAGAATCCACTGTCCGTCCGTTTGTCTGTGGTTTTTAGCCATTTTTCTCCAAAGTCCGACTCACACTTGGATGGTTTTTTTACTAAGCATTTGTAAATCCTTGCAAAGGAACTTCAGAATCTATAATTATTTGTAACACTTGGAGATGTGGGAAAAGTACTCCAAGGATAGTTTAAATAGTTCGGTAACCAAACTGTGTAGTTAAAAAACATAATATTGGAAAAATTTAAAAACTTTTATACTTAGTCTATTAAAAAAATTCCTTAAATACATTTTCAGTCCTCCACAGCTTATTGGTGTTGTTTCAAGCGACAACACTGAATGTAGCATTCAACTCTAACAATAAAAGCCTCCTCATCATTATGATGACTAATAACGTAAGTACCTAAACTGGTTTTTAACAGCTGTCGAGCAGCATGCTGATTATCATCCTTATAAAATTAGTCGCAAGGTTCAAAATACAATGATAACAGGTGCAGTAGTGTGATAATGATAATATTTATTGCTGGTGTACAGTGAGTTATAGTGAATGGTTTCCAATTTACTGTTGTTGAATAAAATGATTAAGTACTATTAGCATGTTCCATACTAAGTAATACAAACAATAAAATCTGTTGTGTTGCAAAAAAATGTTGCAAAAGTCTGTTTGAAAAGCAAGAGCCATCAGATATTCTTAGAACACTGTATTAGAAATATGCTTTTTCTTCTTTTTAGCCCTTTTCAATCTTTGAGATGTAGTCCTCCTTAAATTTTTGCCATTCTGTTCTATTTTGTGCCCTTTGTACCCATTTTGCCCAGCTACCAATCATTAGAATAAAAATCATTTGATTTTGCAGTTCGTCGAACTGAAAGGCAGCGTATTTAAGAAATTCGACAAGAACAACCTGTTCCAAGTATCATGCAGCGACGTGAGAGAGCGGCTGCACCTGTCAGTGCTACTCTTCATCGTGGTGCTGCAGACCATGAAGGAGTACACGTGGCGGGAGGAGCGCTTCTGGATACTCGCGCCGGACTGTGTGCTTGTACTCACCTTTGAGGTCATCATTGACTGGGTCAAGCATGCCTTCATTACTAGGTAAATTTATGATAAAGGGGTATTTTTTTGGAAAACAGCAGATATTATGCCTAAATGATATAGATATGCCGGTCTTCTTCTTCTTCTTCTTGTTAGGCTATATAAGGCTCCACACCCTATGTATCACTGCGACCATCCCTGATCTATTGTGATCGCCACCTACTACAACTCTCGATCCAAACCTGCAACTTCAAACATCTGCAGGATCTTTTTGATCTCGAGAGACTTGAACTCCTCCGGGCGCAATATGTGTCTGTCCAGGATTAAGTCACGAGTGCGCATTAGGCAAGGGCACTCTGCGAGGATGTGTAAGGGCGTCTCCTCTGCCTCCGCCATCTTGCAAAAACACGCAAGTTGCCTTTATTAAAACGGGGCAAATAACTAGCAAAAATAGAATTCGTCACGCTATGTTTCCATGCGAAGTGTCAAGTATTATGGCGCTCCTATGGAATGTGTATCGATGCATTGTTACTGCCCAGTCCGTACAAACGTAGCGTAGTCGGACTTTGCACTATTGATTGTCATTTTTCTATTGGATAAGTTTCACTCTGTTGTATTCTTCTTTCTTTTTAGCCCTTTTCAATCTTTGAGATGTAGGCCTTCTTCAATTTTTGCCATTCTGATCTATTTTGTGCCCTTTGTACCCATTTTAATCCAGCTGTTCTTTTGATATCGTCATACCAACGCATCTTTCATACTGGGCGTGACTCTCCCCAGGGTCTCCACTCTACCAGCCTCTTACACCACGAGCCGTCTTTCCGGGCGACATGTCCAGCCCACTCCCACTTCAGTTTCACCATTCGTCTGGTGACATCAGTGACTTTGGTATGTTCCCGAAGCCACTTGTTTGTTTTCCTGTCCCTAAGTGAAATTCCTACGATTCTTCTTTCCATCGCTCTTTGGGTTACTTGTAATCTGTGCAAGATTTCTTTTGTAAAGATCCAAGTTTCCGCTCCGTACGTAAGTACTGGTAGGACACACTGGTCAAATATGCGAGCCTTTTGTAGTGCTGTGAGGTTCATTTCAAAGGCGAATTTTAAGTTGGAGTACGCTGCCCATGCTAGTCTCTGCCGTCACGCTATCTCATTGTCCTGGTTTTCCTTACCCATGACAATCTCCTGTCCCAGATACACATACTTACTGACTTTTTCAACTACAACTTGGCCCACAGTAATTACAGTGTTTACGCTCATGGTTTCTGCGACGTTTGTCATGACTTTTGTTTTGTCTAAGTTCATCTCTCGTTGAGTTCTGGTATCATGTCGACCTAAGACGACCGGTCTGGTCTAGTGGATAGTGACCCTGTCTGCTAAGCCGATGGTCCTGGGTTCGAATCCCAGTAAGGGCATTTATTTGTGTGATGAACACTAATATTTGTTCCTGAGTCATGGTTGTTTTCTATGTATATAAGTATGTATTTATCTATACAAGTATGTATATCGTCGCCTAGTACCCATAGTACAAGCTTTGCTTAGTTTGGGGCTAGGTTTGATCTGTGTAAGATGTCCCCTAATATTTATTTAATATTTATTTATTTATTATTTATTTATGTCTGTTGTATTATCTGGGAAATATTTTTTTATAGTCACAATCTGTGACTAATGGACCTTGACATTACGTACCAAGCTCGTCAGTAACTCAAGTTAATATACCTAGTGTTTACTTTTTTTAAGAAAAAAGATAAATTGTTGTCGATTGTTACTAAGGCGTTACTGCCATAAGAATGCAATTAGGAGTCAGCTTTTTCAACTCAATATGGTACTAATTTTTTTATTAAAAACGGTACATATTAATAGAACTGGTTTGTTTAAGCAGAATAGTCTGTCTTTATGGATTTTATTTTAGTTTCAAAATACCGTTATGATATACGGCAAACTCGAAACATTTATTGTCCGTTGTTTCATTGACTGAATGCATTTATTTCTTTTTCAAAAACTTTCGGAGTTTTAGAAGGGTTACAAATCTACTCTAACCTAACCTACCGGCATCTACAGCATGCTTGTTGAAAAAATTTAGAAAACTTTATGAGTTGTAAACACCGGGTCCGGTCAAATGAAATTTTGGCCAACTATCAGACAATCATTTTTCATCAGACAAAAACTTTGTCATTATCCAGGTTTAACGAGATCCCATTCGGCGTGTACCGCGAATACACGGTCAGTTTGGCGTACGACGTAGCGCAGACGCGACAGAAATACGCGTTCAGCGACCACTCGGACCTGGTGGCGCGGAGGATGGGCTTCATCCCGCTGCCGCTCGGCGTCGTCATTACTAGAGTGCTGGTTCACGCTGTTAAAGTTGACGGGTGAGTCCATGGTATTAGCTGACTCCGACGCGAGAGAAATACGCGTTCAGCGACCACTCGGACCTGGTGGCGCGGAGGATGGGCTTCATCCCGCTGCCGCTCGGCGTCGTCATTACTAGAGTGCTGGTTCACGCTGTTAAAGTTGACGGGTGAGTCCATGGTATTAGCTGACTCCGACGCGAGAGAAATACGCGTTCAGCGACCACTCGGACCTGGTGGCGCGGAGGATGGGCTTCATCCCGCTGCCGCTCGGCGTCGTCATTACTAGAGTGCTGGTTCACGCTGTTAAAGTTGACGGGTGAGTCCATGGTATTAGCTGACTCCGACGCGAAAGAAATACGCGTTCAGCGACCACTCGGACCTGGTGGCGCGGAGGATGGGCTTCATCCCGCTGCCGCTCGGCGTCGTCATTACTAGAGTGCTGGTTCACGCTGTTAAAGTTGACGGGTGAGTCCATGGTATTAGCTGACGCGACTAGTGATGTGCCGTGGGAATTCCCCGGGAACAAGGATTATTCCCACATAGGAAATTCCTGGGAAATTTCCCGGTGTTCCCGGGAATATTCCCCAAACAGGGGAATATTGAAACATACATTAAGTGTATTACAATTTTAATTAAGTAACTGCGTTTAGTAAAATAAAGTAGCCAAAAACCGTAAGTTAAAAATTTTTATTTAGAAATTTAATTCAGGCAACAAGGCCCATATTACAAATACCTTCCCAAAGTGGCTTCCCAAAAAAAAACTTGGAAAGTGGATTTGCTTACCACATTCGCCACTTTGGATGTTTCAAAAAAATATGACATCACTTTAAGCACCCTATGTACCTGAATGCGAAATCTGGACGAAGTCAGACCATTTCGAAATTTTCTCCATACATAGATACAAAAAAAAAAATTCTCCTAAAAATTATGGCTACAGTTTTTTTTATTGGATATTTTGATAATGTAATGCAAAAACATTCACAAGAACCCGTCCTTAACACTCGTATGTAGAAGAGTTTCTTGGTAAAAAGCTTACTCTTAAAACCTCCACTATTCTTATTTTGACCCTGATTAAACTGTGTTGATTTGTATCGATTTTGTTGAATAATGACGTATTATTGTTAAAACAAAAATTTTGGCCGGGGAATCATTCCCAGCAACTATGGGAAAATTCCCAGGAAGAATGGGAATTTCCCGGGAGTATAGGGAATTTACGTAGGCGGATGAGATAGGTACAGTTTATAATGTTTTTAAATAAAGTTTAAGATGCTAAGTGTTGACTGAATTTCTGATAATAAAATAGTATATCTATGCGCAATTTCAAAATTCCCCTACTTTCCCTTCATATGGGAATATTTCCCGGGAACGTTTCCCGGAATAATCCCACCAAGGGAATTTTCTCGGGAACGGCACATCACTAGACGCGACGCGAGAGAAATACGCGTTCAGCGACCACTTGGACCTGGTGGCACGGAGCGGAGGATACATTCACGCTGTATTAAATCTAAGCAGGCAGAAACATAGTGGCGTATAGAAGTCAATAGATAGGCTTCATCATCCTTTAATTACCTATCACACCTAATGGGTATTATTATCTTGTATCGATCGTCAACAAATTTTGGCTGGAAAATAAAGTACAAAGTATAATCATAAGACGGAAATAATACCCGAAAGTTAAATTACAGATCGAAGATAGAACATGTAGACTTGTTTTATGACCCACATTTGTGAAGGATATTATCCCATGGAAAACATTTTTACAGCACCGATATAAGTGTCTTGTTTACCTAATACTTTTCATATTTATGCGTTTTGTTTTATTACTTTCTTACTATTCTTTTTTATTACAGATTTGCAGCGGTGTTCTTGATAATAATAGCGTATTTGTCCCTGATATCGATCAGGGTGCTTGTGTCCATCGTCATTTTGGGGAAAGCGTGTGATTTGATCTCGCAGCACCAGACCGATAAAAACGACAGCCATCATACGACGCCTAAAAAGTTCGTATATTTGATTGTTTGTGTAAGCTTTAGGTACTTTAGAAAGTGTTTATTTTATACAAATTTTATAGCTCAGGAAACACATGTTCACGCTACAAACTTAAGCAAACCAAGTTAGTTTTTTGTTTTTTCATAGAAGAGGGAATTAATGAATGAATGATTCTTTGAATGTATATAAATATTTTGTGTTAATAAATAATGAAAAAAAAATACAAGTAAAGTGTATTCAACCTTACGTGTCTTATCATGTAAACAAACGTAACGTCAAAGTGTCATTCCAACAATACGATTCATAGACAATCTAGACATCGTAATGTCAGATGTTTTTGAGGTGATCCGTTCGTTACCTACTGAGATTATTGATGAAAATCTTATTGATTATTTTTCTTATTGATTTCAATACTTTGTGAGTTTCTTTAAGTATACAACAACATTTCAATTGATGATTATTGTGTAATTCCAGAGAAAAGTGTGAGAATGTCTTCGAACAGTGTTTGTTTACAAGTTTACATGATAGGACAAGTAAGGATGAATACAGTTTATTGTTTTATCTTGCGCCGTAGTGGGACTATTCTGCGGCTTAACGACTGAACCCATCCTACAAATATTACAAGCGTCATCTAAAGTTTGTAAGTTAGGATAATTAGAAACGTCGCTTACATTATTTAATTTGTTCCAGGGAACCAAAAGACTTCATTCCGAAAGAAACCCCCTGCTCGTATAATTTTAAAACGCCCGAGAAAGAAGTGCCGCCCGCGAAGAAGACTGTTCAGCTAAAGTTCGAGGAACCTGAGGAAGTTATTGTGAGTTTAAGTCATTCAATCAATTTCTTTTTCTATACATAATATAAGTATTTCTATGTCCACTTTATAAAATCATCAAATTGTATCTCGATTTACTCAATCGGTTTATTTACACTGATTTAAAATTTCACAATTTTTACTCATTATACCTATTTTTAACGAAAACGGGACATAATCGCGTATTATTGAGTTTTAAAATTACCACCGACGTTTCGAGGACGGCATTGTCTACGTCGTCTCGGAGAACACTGACTAAAGTTGACATCAACATCTAGCTGCTCGAGTATTTCTAACCATGGTATAATAATATACTCCGCCTGGTACTCTATTCCCGTCTTTTCTGGGTCACCTAACTGACACAAGCCTACGTCATCATGCGACAGCGCTATATGATAATATGCGATAGCGCTATATATAGCGGCCATGTTATTGTGACGTAGGCCTGTGTCACTCTGGGAATAGAAGACCATGTTTTATTAGACCATGTTTCTAACTACCCGCACTTGGTCTTGTTTACACTTATTTACACTTTTGTGAAGCATTATTGTTTATATGTAGAATAAAAACTGTTCTAAAATATTTAGTCTTATTACAACCAGAGACGTTTCGGATATCTATAGTTAGCAATGAAATGACGCGAAAACTCCAGTTTCTAGGTATAACATTATATTATTAATTTAGAAGACAGAGGCGCTCGTGGACGTATCAGTGGGCGCAGCGGCCATCTTCTCAAACAGCGCCATCGACATCAACGGCGTGTGCTACCTCAACGACAAGATGAGTCCGCAGCCTAAGCAGGAACCCGCGGACTTACTCGACGCCGACTTGGTGAGAACTCGCTTTCTTCTACAATATTTTGCCAAATACTATCTGTTTGTATACTACAATTTAAAGTAAGAAAGGCAGGAGGAACACACAAGGGCGTGTTATTTGCAGGATGGCCGTGTCGACAATGACACATAATATTCGCGTACAGCCTGGCAAAAAAGGGTAGACATTAAAAAGTGGCAACACTGTAGTGTCGTCCCCTTCAAATCAATTTATATAAGAGAACGGGGCGACACTACAGTGTTGCCACTTTTTAATTTCTACTCTTTTTTGCCAGGCTGTATTTGCATTTCTTACATTTGACAGAGGCGGCATTAGGGGGTGGCGAGTAGCAGTCGCCCATGGCCTTGCTCTTTCAGGGACCTCGCACTACAACCGTAGCAGTTTTTTTAGCTTAAATAGCACTTAGCACAAAAGACAAGAGCATCTCAAATAATTACCGTCCAGGGCGTCCCAATGGTTAACCCTTTGACTTTCAAAGATGGCCACACGCGCACGAATACCGTGTAACATTTACCTTCATGCATTCCAATAAGGTTTACGACAGCTAGTTATGTATAATTAGGGTGGCATTCAAAGGGTTAAGGCCACCGTTGGCTGATCTACGATATAAAAAAAAAAGTGGTTGTATGTTTTTATTAGAAAGTATACTTATATTGGAAATGTCATAATAGTTGGTTATTGACAATCCAGTGACCACATGGCGCAGTACAGAGACATATATTTCAGTAGTAGTACTAGCGGTTGACCAAAATCAGCTGCAAATGGTGTTAAAGGTATGAAAATCGTCACGATTAATCTTTAGGCCATTTGAATCAATTTGACCCGTAGCACCATAAAAAAAAACAAACGGAAAGGAGTTATGACGTCATCTTTTTTTGTATGGAAAATAAAACAAATTTGTTCAGAAACCAATCGTGTGTGGTATTAAATGATAGGGCATTTTGAGCCGGTTCTAAAAATATATCACATTATTATATTTCCGTCACTTGCATTCAATTAATATAAAAATAATTGTTAAAACATACCAAGTTTGGGCTCCTCCAGATACGAAACAGTTGAATTATTTTTTGTAAAATATACCTCAAGTAATACCCAATATCCTCATATCTAACCCCAAGAAATTAATTTTGAAAATATTTAGCTTTAGTATTTTTTTTAAATTTTTTATTATTACAAATTGTGATCTATCAATCTATCAATGAAACGGCCTCCGATAGTGACCCTGCCTATGAAGCAGGAGGTCCCAGGTTCGAATCCTGGTAAGGGCATTTATTTGAATGTTCATCATCATCATCACACAAATAAATGCCCTTACCAGGGCTTGTATATATGTATATTACATATATCGATGATGATGATGAACACACAAATAAATGTCTTTACCAGGATCGAACCTGGGACCTCCTGCTTCATAGGCAGGGTCACTATCGACTAGGCAAGGAGGCCGTTTCATTGATAGATTGATAGGTCACAATTTGTAATAATAAAAGATAAAATAAAAATACTAAAACTAAATATTTTCGTAATTAATTTCTTAGGGTTAGATATGAGGATATTGGGTATTACTTGAGGTATATTTTACAAAAAATAATGCAACGGTTTCGTATCTGGAGGAGCCCAAACTTCGTATGTTTTGAAAATTATTTTTATTTTAATTGAATGCAAGTGACGGAAATATAATAATGTGATATATTTTTAGAATCGGCCCAAAATGCCCTTTCATTTAATATCACACACGATAGGTTTCTGAACAATTTTTTTTTTATTTCCATACAAAAAAAGATGACGTCATAACTCCTTTCCGTTTGTTTTTTTTTTGGTGCTACGGGTCAAATTGATTCAAATGGCCTAAAGATTAATCGTGCCGATTTTCATGACCTTTAACACCATTTGCAGCTGATTCCCGAATTTCAGGCTGTACCGCTATCGCTATAGTTAAATACTACATTGCTGCAAGAAGCACGATTTATTTCACAGAATTTACATTTCTTTCTGTAAGATAATAAGATTGTGTGTGCCAGGGCGACATGAGCCGCTCGGCGCCGGACGTGGCGGCGGCGCCGGCCGCGCACGCGCGCGCGCCGGACGCCGAGCGCGCGCCGCGCCGCTCCGAGTCCGAGCCCAACCTCGCCACCGTCGACGACGACGAGCCCGCATAGCGGTATCATATATCAGCTTCCTTTGTTTTTGGGTGATGATAGACTTGAGCGTTCACTTGTGATGAGCATCTCTCGAACAGAAGAATGTACAAGCTTTCGTAGAACGATAGCCGAATCTGCTTAAAATTGCAAATGCTCGATGTTCTGCTCGAGTCTATCAGTATCCTTTTGGATGCCGGAATGACTTGCTAAATTCGGCTGTGGAATTCTGAATCAATCAATCGTTTATTTGCAGATAAAAGCATAGTACAATGCATGCAAATACATTTATATTAACATTACACCACCGGTAATTGTCAAAATTAATTACAAAAATCAAAATAATGAAAATCCATTGCAATTCAGAACATAGTAAGAAATTAAATTCTAGAGAAAAGAATCTTAGAATAATATTCATATTGCAAAACATATTAATCTGACATAGTTTTTTACTGTACTATCTGACATAGTTGTAGGTACCGTTTTTTATGAACTTACAAAAACCTGAATAGATATTCAAAGTTTTATATATGTTCCCAAGTCGATAGATAGGTACGAAAAATGTTTGAGGGTCGCAGATGCACCAAACCGCCTGTCACCGTTAAAGCGTTAACTAATTTTTATTGTATGGGAAATGTTATTGTCCACTGTTGTTCAATCCGTCAATTATGGTTGGTACAACTGATCCTGAGTTTTCTTTAAAACCGGCCGTTGCGCCACGGACTTCCCATGTTCCGGGGAAAAAATCACCGAAGAAGTTTTGAAGGAAACGTGGTAGAGTCGCACCAAGAAAAGTCTGCAGCGGATTTGATAGCCCACGCAGTGTAAGTGTTATTTATACGTTATAATTGCATAGAAGTTTGACGTTTAAAATAACACTTGCACTGCGTGGGCTATCAAAATCGCTGCAGACTTTTCACGGTCTGACTCTATGAAATTGTATATATTTATTTAAATCAAGTAACATGACTCATAAAAGCTTTGAAACATACAAAAATAAAAATACAAACTATTTTTTTTATTTTTAATAAATAAAATTTTATTGAAAGCAAAACAGTATTAACAAAATAAATACTTAAACTAAACATTAAAATTAAACTCTAATAACTATATACACATATTTACAAGTAAAAAATGGGAGCTAGCTCGGCGCCGGATGGTAGGGTGCCCAGAAGGCTGGTGGCATTGCCACGCTGAATGGCGATGCCAATCCGCTGGGCAAGGAAGTAACCAGCCCTCTGGTCACCCGTAGCATCACTCGTATAGCATAGGTATTATGATGCCAGAATTCCAGCAGTGCATTTAGCCAGGTATTCCGCTCGTATAAGCCTGGCTTAAGGCTTTAGTGGATCTCTTTCGACTAAGACGGTTTCTACGGGACATTCATCGACAGGACATTGTCTACGTGACATTTTGCGGCACTTAACCTCAATACCTTTTTTGCGGCAAGTGTCAGGGATGACTAGATTTTACTGCATTATCTTTGTGCATGTCAAGTCTAAAGAGATTTATTAAAACTAGGTACTATAATAACTTATTTATGTTTAATCCGATCGGTCTAGTCTAACACTTGTGCTCTATACCTACGTGATACGGTTTAAGAAGTTATTAATTATTATTCTTAACACACTTCAGAGAAATTAATTTATTATATCACAATAGATTCTATAATCAGATTTTATTTTACGTAAGCACACATACTTACCTATTAGGATTTACATTCTGTAGGGTTATATATTTTCCTCACCCTGACATTTTCTATTTCTACTTTGGTCCATTTTTGACGGAATGATATTCTGCGGGTTTTAACTGTTTTAAGTATGAGTAAAATAAATAAGTAAATTGATATATTTTGACTTATATAGCTACTGAGAAACATGACAAACTATGTATAATGTTTTGTTTGAAAGTACCCAAACAATGTGGTAAATGAACAGGTAGAAATATTAATTCTTAATTTACCAACACTTTTAATAATAATATAAAATAAACACATTGCTGTCGTCAGTCAGTACAAAATTAAATTGTACTTTGTACTGAAATGACATAGCGGTTGGTCCTATTTTGGCAATCCACATGTCATTTTAGGATAAAAAAATATAGAAAAAAACTTGCGTAAATTAGTGCCTGTAAGATTACAGTATCGGACTAAAAGAGTTGCATATATGTATTATTATGTTTGTATATGTTTTGTATATTTGACTTATATGAGGTATATAGCATATGAACTACTTACAGTAGTAGGTATTTAATTTAGCTTAAAATTTAAGACTGATGTCACTTGGGTGCTTAGAAAAAAGTCGTTTCCTAATTCCTAATGAATAATGATTGTTTGTTTGGTTTGTTCCTAATTATGGTTTGACTTTGACTTTATGGTCATTATACTCTAAATCATAATTAGATTCCAATAAAAAAAGACGATGTTGCCACTTTTTACTAGCGCGTCTTGTATTTAAGTAAATAAAAGTACATTTTTAAATCGTAGGAGTAAAATTACCAATAAATAAATTATCAATAATATTATCTTAGCGTATTTATGTATAAAAAGGAATTTACTATTTTACAAACAAATCATTGAAGTGGCAACATTTTCTTACCTTTTTTGGAATCTAATTATGATTTAGAGTTTACGTAATTGTATCATTCCTGTGGCACCACATATTTCAAATCGCATTCATTGGTGATATTTTTAAGCTGAATAAATATGACATGTTCCTGTCTTCAGTCTTCAAGGAAAAGCTTATTTTGTAAATAAGACATTATTTTTACGATTTATTTATTAAAATTTTGTCCATTATACTTCATCAGTCAGTGTAACACTGTATCTATTCGGACAATGTAGTGGAGGATGCGTCTACTCTAAACCTAAGTGTATACAGAATAGGTATAGTTATATACATAGTATGATTTTGTTGAAGTGGAGTTTTTCTATGAAATAAATTATTATAATTTGTTTATTAATGACTTGTTTTTCCTGTAACCAAAGTGTAATAATTAATTAATAATAAAATTGTGGAAGATAAATACCTGCGATTCTTGAATATAAAACATTCATTGTTTGACTGCGGGATCGGTTGTTTGATGTAAAAAGGAAAACGCAATATCAGAAAAATAAATAAGGAACTATACTACTACTCTTAGGACAATTAATATGCTCTAAAAGAGCATTTTTCCGAATAACATAAGTATTTATCTCTTTTTCGCACGTGTGTATTATTCTATGACTAATTAAATTCAGTATTTTCCAAACTAAAGTAAGCACAGTACAGCATACTTACTTATACTTACACGGTATTATTTATTATTAGTTCGAGGGAATGAATCCGACCACTGGCAATGGATGAAAATAAAGAACGACAAGAACGAGCAATGAGATGAGGTTGCGTGTTTTATGATGCAGTTTCCGTTGCCACCATTTTCGGCCCTATCGTCAGATTATTCACATGCCACAATAATATTACGTTATCATCCAATTTACTTACACTGACAAGATGACTACTCATTTGGAAACTGAAAAGTGGGTCATATTTAAAATGATCTGAATGGGGTTGCCGGTCGAAGTTTTTAGCAGATGGCGCCATCATAGCTTGCCCTGTCAATCCCTAGAATTGTGTCAAATTTTTGTTTTTTAATCAAACATCAAACATCAACATTTATTCAGAACAATACCTACATCAACAATTTTATAAAATACAACTAACAATTCAAACTAACGTAAGTATTACAATTACTTAGAGATGTATATGGTCTCTTAATGTCGAATTACATAAAAAATACAGATACAAAACACAAAAAAATCTATAATATTTAGAGGTGTAAATGTCTACTAGGTGTCAGAACTATAAGATTATATAGTTTATCAAATTATCCTTAGAGATGTATAGGGTCTACCCTGTAATACCCTGGATGCCAGCCCTTTAACACATTCAACACCAAGAACCCGACTGTCGGGTACACTGTTCGTAGCGACTACGCGCTACATACGACGAAACCGTGGCTACGCGCTACGAGCGTAACCCGTAGCACTTAGTGGTATTGAATGTGTTAAGCCAAATCTCATAGAAAAAGGGGCAAGCTATGATGGCGCCATCTATGCAAACCTTTGACAGTTGCCAAAAGTGAAAGTGAAAAGTGAAATAAAAGTTTGGAAACAAAAGAGCCTCTGAAAAGAAGAATCAAAAAGAAGAATCTGAAAAAAAGAATTAGAAGCGCGCGCCATCTGCCGAGTTTCGTCCGCACTGTTACACACCGAACTGGACCACATCGCATTCGCTATAGCGTGTAGCTAGTTTTAAGCTCCCTCGCTGAGTCACTACGGCGCGTTGCTGATGGTAGATGTCGCTGTCTACCTTGTTTATGGTTTATTATGTAGAGAGGTGTGCAAAAATGTGAATAGTCATCAATGTCATCATCATCCATTTTTTTATAATTTTTATATGTCGACATAGGAATGCTCGATCAAAATAAATAAGAACCCTTATTTTACCTAATTTACTACAATTACGATTCAATTTTAATGTTATATTTTTATGGAATAGAATACTAGAATAGAATATAATTTTTACTCTTTTAAATGTACGTATGGCAGTACTTTATCGGTCAAAAAAAAAAACATTTAAATTGCCTCCTGTGATCTTGCATATTTTACTCAAGTCATTTGAGATACTTACCCTTTTCCATCCATACATCTGTCATACTTATTACAAGTAGGTTAGGTAAATATAGCACGGCAATTTAGTGAGTTTCCACGAGTTAGATTTTTGTTACAAATGTTAAAAATACGGACACTCATTGAAGTGTGCCAATATTCTGTTGTTGCTAAATTTAACTAACATCCCACCTTCTGTGCCAAGTGTGTGATTTTAATAAAGAATTTACTTTAAATAAATAGTGTCCGATTTTTAACTCTTGCTCCAACTTCATACACTATTTTTTTTAGGGTTCCGTACCCAAAGGGTAAAACGGGACCCTATTACTAAGACTTCGCTGTCCGTCCGTCCGTCCGTCTGTCACCAGGCTGTATCTCACGAACCGTGATAGCTAGACAGTTGAAATTTTCACAGATGATGTATTTCTGTTGCCGCTATAACAACAAATACTAAAAACAGAATAAAATAAATATTTAAATGGGGCTCCCATACAGCAAACGTGATTTTTCACCAAAGTTAAGCAACGTCGGGAGTGGTCAGTACTTGGATGGGTGACCGTTTTTTTTGCTTTTTTTTTCGTTTTGTTTTTGCATTATGGTACGGAACCCTTCGTGCGCGAGTCCGACTCGCACTTGCCCGGTTTTTAATGACTGATAAATTATTCCCAGCATTAATAGCATAATAATATGCATAGTATAATCGTTATTATTTAGTATAGACTAAGATTAATTTTAAAAATATATTCTTTTCTGTTTTTCTTTTTCATTTGGGGATTTGGAATAAAATCATTAAAATCCAAGTTCAAGTTTTCAACAATTTGTATTTTATCACCTTAGGTGAATTCATATTAAATAAAAAATTTCTTTTTCTCTTATATACACATTAAATTCAAATTTAGTCAGAGTGTATTTACAAATATATTAAATAGAATTTAGTAAAAATTAGTGAGATTTAACAATACCTACATACTTAAAACTATCTTAGAACATCAACAACTTTCACACCGGTGAAATACATATATAAGATAGCTTAAATTATAAACATAGGTACACAAAATTCGTAAAGAATTCGTTCTCATTCTGGTGAACTCGGTGGTTCGAGTGAACACCACAATGTAGTCATAATTCACTTAGAGTTGGTTCGGTAGGTAGCAATAGCAACATGTAGGTAGGACATAGTCATCCAGTGCTCCGAGTGCGCGTTACGTCACTGGCTCTTCCCAGCGACCCGCGGCCCAAGCAACTCTTATTTCATACAAACACCGTATATGAATAACTTTAACGCGATGCAACATTACGTAAAACGTGTATGAATTTAGTCTTCTCCGTTTCAATTGTCACTCATTTCACTAACAGATTACACTTTATTAAAACCTATCTACTCTAGCCTTCTCTATCGGAGACGTCGTCTCGCCTACAACAGTAAAAACGTTAGATATAACTCGAACACCTCTCTTGTATATTGTGAACACCGCTCGCGTCTGCGGTTGACAATGGAGTACTTGGCAATTCGGGACTATCTTTACTTTTGCGTGGAAATCAAATTTATTCGCTTTTCAAAACTGTTTATGCTCAAGAATTAGTAATATTATTGTCAGTTCTCCTAAATTCATACAGACTGATCACTGAATTCCACCCTGTTTTCTATTAGGTACCTATCACTGTGGTGACGTGTACGGCTTTATATTCAGTATAATTGCACTACCTTGAGTTATGTTCTTTTTAGTCTAATAGACGCGCGATGACTAATACAACAATTATGACTTTATGATAACTAGTGATTTTTAACAGTATATGGTATTGAAGGCAATTTCATAAACTCTCGTTCTCACGTTAAACGATTTCTAAAGGCTATTTGTGCTTAATTTTGTACTATAAAGGAAATCTAATAATGCAGTTACAGCTATGACTCGAAAATCGAACTGCAGATGTCATATTGCACGGAAGAAACTGTTCGCAACAATCAACATAATCACAGTTACTGAAGCCTACATTGTACAAATTACCTATCTACACCGTATGTTAACTATACAAAAACTTATGAGTATTATAAATAAGGAGCACTCGCTGTATTTGAAATTAATTAATATTGATTAAGAGATCATAATTTAAACGCTAACACTATCCTCTTCACTAGATTAGTCTATAATACGAACATTAAAAACATATATGCCACTGGGAAAACACTGAAAATACCAAAAATGTTTAGCGAAATCCGTAAGACAATATAGCGAGATTGAACAGGTGAAGTGCAGAAGAAAGAATAGTAAGTTAATAGGGTGGTTAGTCGAAAAGGTCTGTTACCTGCAGAGGAAGCGGATTGAGCAAATGTTGTTAAAAAAAATCTTTGAGCAAGAGAAGACTCGACAGCAGCTCTCTAGTGCACCGCGAGAAATAGAAAAAGGTACCAAATATACATATATGTAAAAACAGCGTAAGATATTGTAGACGACATTCTACCATATCTTCGACTAGAAAATATAAAATAAAATATTTATCACGTATTCAGCAGTCGTGTTACACTTAGTATTAAACAATAAGTGCAGTGGCACGTTGTAAAGTTAAATTAATGGCACAGTTTCACGTTAGTTTCGTCAAGTACAAGAATATTAAACATACAATACTTAAGTTAGGTAGTCGCGGTCAGAGAAGGTTCACCACCTCATTTCTTTGACACATAACATTACTCCTATCTTAATTTTAAGACAATTTAAACCTGTAATGGAATTTTGTCAATTTTATAATATTTACTTGTGTGAGGCTAGTAGGTAAACTTTTTCTAACCTTGGTCGTACCTGTGGATATAGGCTCATTACGTATCACTTTCTCATGCTATAGTTTTGACGCGTGCATCGACTAGCATGCAATGCACTGCAAGAGACAACTTTAGTTAAGCTACAAACTTGTCGGTTGACAGAAGATATGTTTCAGGCTCGCGAGGGCGAGTCCGAGTACCCATCGGTTGCGAGAAGCGCTACTAGGACACTTTAGGCCACATCGCTTCGTACCTTGTTCCCAGTCGATTTCATTCAATTAGCCTATCTAAATTAAAAATAAATACATCGAGCTGATCATCTCCTATCATATTAATTACAAATATGTATAAAAAGATATATAAATTTCAATGAATTTACATATGTAGAGTTAATAAAGCTTCGTTAAAGACAATTCTTACGGCTAGGCGATGAAATTATTTCATAACTTCAACGTGAAAGTAAAAGTTCAGTTGTCCACCGAGTCGGAGGTGGAGGGCTCACTGTCACTGGAATGTGGGGACGCGGAGCCGGGTGCCGCCTGCTAGAGGTGCGGCGGGTGGTCGTGCGCGCCGCCGCGCTCGCGCTTCAGCCGCTGCTTCAGGTGCACCTTGGCGTGTCGCTTCTTCTCGTCCGAGCGCGCGAACTTGCGCCCGCAGACGTCGCAGGCGAAGGGCTTCTCGCCCGTGTGCGTGCGAACGTGCGTCGTCAGGTGGTCCGACCGGCTGAACGAGCGCATGCAGATACGGCACTGGAACGGCTTCTGGCCCGTGTGGATCCTGATGTGCCTCGTCAGCTCGTCGGACCGCGAGAAGCGGCGGTCGCAGCCGTCCACGGGGCAGGCGTACGGCCGCTCGTGCACCGGTGTCTTGCTCGGCCGGTTGGGGTACTTGCGCGGCTTGACCGCGACCAGCCGCAGCGGCTGCGCGCTCTGCTGGTACACCTGCGACAGGATCTCGTGGCCCTTGCTCGTGGAGGGGTTGTACTCGGCGAGCTGCACGGGCCGGTCGGAGGGCGGCGCCGGGTAGGGCTCGCGCTTGGGCAGGCCGGAGGGGCCGGGCGCGGGCTGCGGCGCGGGCTGGTACTCCTGCTCCCAGTGCTGCGGCGGCGCGCGGTACTCGCACGGCACGGGGCAGGAGGGCTGCGGCGGCGCGCAGTAGGAGGGCTGGCACTCGGGCGGCGGGAGGAGGTCGATGCGCTCCTCGTACTCCTGGTAGTACTTGTCGCCCGGGCCGGGGCCGGGCGGCAGCAGCCACTGCAGCGGCGGCGACGGCGCGTGCTTGCCGGCGGGCGGCTGCGCGGGCCCGTACAGCGAGGCGCTGGCGCTGGACGCGTTGCTGGCGTCCTCGGCGCGCGCGCCGGGCGACAGCGACGCCTCGTGCTTGTGGCGTCGCGGGGAACAACCCAGTGACAACTCATCGCCTGGTAGGCTACCTGCAACAAGCAAACAATGCACTGTTATTGACACACTTCAGTCGAGAGTAGTCTGCTTTTGTCAGAACAATCTGAGATAATTTTCAAAATGCAATTAAATTATTTTAACTTTGTTCTAAAATAACGCACCATATACCTATAAAATGTATACACGATACGGTCGGATCAAGTTAAAACAAACGTTTACGTATAAAATCAAATTTACTAAAAGGACCTCTACCTTTACTCAATTGTAAAGACAGAACGAGAACTCAAATTTACGAGTACGTAGCATTCATACCTTCTGATCATCTTTTTTTACTTCGTTTATTTCATGTTACACTTTTATTATTTTTCCTCACGGATTTTACGACTACACCTAGGTACCTACCTTATTTATTTATATCAGCCTACTTGAAAGTATTGATGTATTAAAATTATTTTTGCATTACTATTTTCATATAACCCATGTTTTAATTAATTAAGCCTTTATTAATATACCCAGATGACTATTCCGTCGGGAAACATTAGGTATTTACACTAATGGCTTAGTTTAAACTACTTTTGTTATTTCAAACAAAACCATTTGGAAGAAAAACATGTTGTTTTTCGGTTAATTTCGGGTACTTCCTTTTAATGAAACTATTTCATGATCGATCTTAAACACATTTTTACACCTTGTAGGTACCTATATGCCATAATATGCATAGCCTATTAGCAAGTTCAAAAAATAAAATCATTTGATAATCAAGCTGTCACTAAATACACTAAAAGCATGTTTTTACCATCAAAACTAGCCCATTTGTTCTTTTTCAACTTATTTACTGGGATTGCGAACGGAAGAGCTGATAAGTGATAACCCGCAGGATGCTGCGTATCTGCGCGCATCGGTATCGGCGACGACGGCGACGTCCAGCGCGCCCGTCGCGTCGCCCGGCCAACGGGCTACGCAAGTACGCACCCATCTGTCAGATTTCACATCCTAATCGGAAATTCTTAAACGGCAAACAGAGTTGCTGCTACGGTATTTGTGCCACTATCACATTATACATTACTAATGATTGAACATGAATAGGTACCTAAGTTTTAATTTAACGGATATTTTGTTTTAGTTTAAAACGTTATTAGGCACTTTCAAATGCTAATCTTGCATTTAGAACGTTATTCGGATTCGTAGGCCAAATTGAACTGAAATCATGCTTACATTTATGATTAAATAATTATAAATCTTCAAAATTGTAAAAATGATTAAAAATTGTTTTCAGTTCGGTATAAGTCAGTGTATTAAAAATATAAACTTTAAAAGAGTAGTATTCAAAACATCATTTAAGAATGTTATCTAAGTTAAGTTTTGACGCAAGGAAAATCTGAATGAGGAAATATGTGAAAGCGGTTTTGAAAACGCGTTGAAGTCTAAATCAGAAAAAATCTTTGCATATTCACCCGGTTGCCCAATAGGGTCTTAAGTTTCACCATGAATAGTGATTTTCACTATAAACACTGCCACAAAATACACATTTCATCACAAATGATTATACGAAGATACACATTCAGGAATTTATGAAGGGAGGAAGTCAGAGAGCAGAAGATTCACAAACTCGAGTTTCATTCAACGTCGCGCATCGATCCGACCGGCCACGGGATAGGACTTTCCATTTCACACTAACATTAAAACACTAAACTTTGTAACAACGCGTGAATTAATTTATAAACGAGGCAATATTACGGCTCAATGAAGGTGAAGGACAGCGAAGGACACGCAACGGGAAGAAATCGCATTGTTTATTTACAACGTTATCGGGTGCGGGGGCGCGGGCCGCCTACGTTCCCGGCGCATACGAGTGACCAGGGTCGCACCTGATATCGGCGGGGGCTCCAGTAGACTCGGGAAGAACGCCGGCAGGTCCGATGTGGACACCGGCGTGTTGAGGTCCGCCGGCATGTGGCCCAGCGCGGGCGCAGGCGCCGGCTTGATGGGGCAGTCGAACCCCAGGCCCATGTCGGCAAGGGACAGTAGGTGCGCCCCGATCGGGGGCTCCGCGTCCGTGCCCATGCCGTCGGGCACCACCTGCTCCTCGGCCCACTGGCCGAGCGGAATTACGAACAACGCCAGCGTGAAAACGGCCTCTCGCGCGGCCTGTGCGAAGGGGACTGGCTCCGCGCGACCCCGCGTCGCAGTTTTATCAATGGAGAAGCGGTCCCATATTCGGTAGCGGCGCGCGCCGCTCCGCCAATCGCGCGGCGCTGCGCCCCCCCGGCGCTGACGTCACCGCCCGGCCCGCCCACCGCCCGCGCCACCCCGGGCGCCCGCCCGCCGCCCGCCGCGCTCGCTGTCGCCGCCGCGAGGCACGAGCCGAGCAGCCTCCGATTCCGTCGCGTATGCTTCCGAGGACCGCAACTTCATTCAACTTTGACTTGGCCCGTTCGATAGAGCTGTATCGATATGTAGTTTTATGGGCACGATTTATGTAAATATATTTTTTTACTTTTAAATAGAAGCGTTGTGACAACAAGTAGTATTTACCTGGTTTAATAACATCACAATATTTTAATAACCTTATAAAATAAAAAAATATTTTCTTTTTCTGAGATCCTTTAAAACATGACTCTACCTAGTGGCTCTACTTAGGAAGGCAAACTCACTTTGTTGCGTGAATCATTTCTTGAAAAGAATGACTAATGTAGGCACCTGCTATTAATTGTTCGTTATTAAATGTAAGTTATAAAATTGAATTTTATAAGTATTCAACAAAATAAGTTTGTTGCACACCTCAGTAAACAACACAGTACAAATCAGTCTTAAAAGTAGAGGTAAGTACGAGTAACAATCTAATCTTATCTTCCGACTCGATTTTATAGGTATTAGTAAGAATTTCCTCCTTTTTTAACCGAATTCAAAATTCAAAATTGTTCTCAATTCGGTTGTATGTTTTTTTTTTCTTTTTATGTTTGTTACCTCAGAACTGTAATTTTTCAATCGATTTTGATCGGAATCGGATTGGTGCCGTTTTTGTCAAAACCTAGTACTGATGATGGGATCCATGAGGAATCGAGGGAACTCCTAAAATCTTATAGACATATTAGTGATTTTTGTATTTTTATTAACTCATTCAGCGCTAATCACGACGCGTTGTCGTTTTGCCTCTACGAAGCATTTCCGCTACATACCGGTAAATCCATGTTATTAACATAGTAATAGGTATCTACTCTGATTAAAAAAAAAAATTAACTTAAGTTATCAAATCGTTCGACTTATAGGTTGAATAGGAACATTATTTTAATGTTAGCAAATAGGCCAGTCAAATTAGTATTTTTCCAGGAATTAATTCCCAGCAAGCTGGAAATCGTCTTAATACCTTAATTTGTTTCTAAATTAGTGTAATCCGAGTTTGATCCATTCCAGGAGTGGTGGAAAATTTTTTGCTCTTTTCTGTTTTGCTTGTAGTCCAAATACGGTACGTCCGACGGAAAATTTGATCTTATCCTGATAAAAATTGTCATCTGAGGATCCGAAAGATACTTTAATATGAATTCGTAGTTAAAGATGGTAAAAAATGGCCGTCACTTTGTATTTCTTTTTTTTTTGGTATTACCGTGTAAATCAGATTTTTTTTTCACCAGTGTCTGATCCACAATAACCTTGATGGTAGTAGTAGATAATTCATGTTGGGTTCGTTCTACATCGAGTGGTTTAGTCAATCCAAAGCTCCCAAATTTATGCACACCACACCTCCTGAGATGGAGCCAACTCCGATTATACCCATTTATAGGACCAAATGAAGGTAATATATGTAAATAGCTTAAATATATGTAAATAGCTTAAAAAATAAAAAAAGTTCAGGATACGATGAAGTACCAACACAAATTGTAAAAGCATGTATACATTATATAGTTGAACCTCTCGTGTACATAATAAACTTAACGCTCGAAACTGGATGTTACCCGGATGACTTAAAAAAAGCTATTATAAAACCATTGCACAAGCAGGGCGCAAAAACCGAAATGGGAAACTTTAGGCCAATAGCTTTATTACCAACGTTCAGTAAGATATTTGAAAAGGTCATACATGAACGTCTGACACGGTTCCTATTAAAGAATGATATATTAAACCAATCACAGTTCGGTTTTCAAAAAGGAAAATCAACAACATTAGCCATCTTTTCAATATTCAAAAATATATGGGAGAAATAAATTCTGGAAACGCCTGCGTTGCCTTAAGGCTTGATATGTCAAAAGCGTTCGATTGTGTTGTACATGACATAATGTTACAACAGCTAGAGCATATTGGCATTAGGGGAAATGCCCTAAAATTGTTCCAGAGTTACTTGTGTGGTAGAAAGCAGGCTCTACAATTGGATAGATACAACAAGCAAAATAAAACTATAGAGCAATTGTTGTCATGTTATGAGGAAGTAGTTGTTGGCGTACCGCAAGGAAGCGTACTTGGGCCGCTTTTATTCCTTATTTATTTAAATGACTTTCCCACTATAGCGGACCAATTGTGTGTTCTGTTTGCCGACGACGCCACCATATTTTTCTCTTGTGATCGTTCGAATATTACTTTTTAAAGGGATATAAATGTAGCTCTCACGAAAATTATAAATTGGCTTAACCAATTAAATCTTAAATTAAACCTAAATAAAACCAAGCTTATTCAGTTTAGGAACTATGGGACCTCTCCTGTCTGTCTAAGTATATCGGAATCAGGAACCACTATAGAGGAAGTAAGCAGTATAAAATTTCTAGGTGTACACGTTGATTCTCATTTAAATTGGAAGGCTCACATCGAACAAATAAACAAAAAAATATATAAAAACTGTTACGCACTATCCATACTATCAGAAAATTGCTCTGAAAATATAGTAATTAGTGCCTACTATGGAAACGTGTATCCTCTATTAACCTACGGAGTTATTTTCTGGGGTAATTCTGTGGATGTGAATAAAACATTCATCCTGCAAAAAAGATGCCTAAAAATAATATATCGCATGAATTTTAGAGACTCACTTCGAGACGTTTTCCGAGAGAAACGCTTCCTTACACTGACCGGAATCTACATCCTAGAAGTATGCTTATTTGTAAAAAAACAGTCTAATTATTTTACAGCTCACTCTTCAACTAAGTGCAATGCTAGGACTCAATATAAATATAACATTATACTACCAAAAACAAACACGTCTATATACAAAAAGAGCACTTTTGTAACAGCTATTCGAGTATTTAATCACCTTCCAGCTGATATTAAGGCACTTGAAGACAACCGATTCAGGGTAAGGTTGAAAAACTGGCTATTAGATAAAACATTTTATAGTCTGAAAGAATATTTTGAGCATTAATTGGTATGTAATTATCTTTGCAATGTTATTTAAGTTTAGTTCATAAGTTATTTAAGTATTGCATACCCGAAATGGGTAACTGTTGAAACTAATTGTATCATGATTACCATCCACAAATATACACAGTACTGCAATACATCATTCTTATTCTTATTCTATTCTTATAATAAAGGATTTCCAGCTTGCTGGGAATGAATTCCTCTGTAAATGAAATAAAATATATTCAAGTGTAGTGATGTGTATTAATTAATTAATTAGTTACCGTCCACCTTCGGCACCCGAATATATAACAGATGTCGAGAAGGTGCCATAAAAATGTTGTCAGGGTCTTATAAATGCAACAAAAATAATAAATAGTGGCATATACATGTTGATACTGTCATACAATGTCAAAAAAATGCCTTATACATGTCAAAAGCGCCTTACGAATGGCTAAATAGTGCCATACAAATGTCGATCTTTAAACGTCCATATCTAGCTAACTATAAAAAGTACAGTGGTGGCTCGTACAGTATATTTTTTGTTGTTAAGAACCCTTCCAAAAACGATGATTATAAATCAGATTTTTCAAAAAAATTTTTTTGATCTAATTTGACTGGCCTTATGCGCAACTATACTGAAAACCTTTCCGAGCTGGTAGGGTGAACAATAACCATTTTCCTAGATAAAATACCTATTAAACACAATTTCCAGACTGGTCTTTGGATAATCGATTCATTCATTCATTCATTCATTCATTCATTCTAGTCTTAGCGTACCTACCCTTTAACAATACATATCCGTCGCAATCTTATTTGTAGAGCTGAGCCTCAAGAGCGTGTCATATTGTAGTTCAATATACAATATTTAATCAAGTAAGTGCCAAGTACCTCGATGGAAATTAAATTGAAATCGGATTGGTTTATGATAGTGATATTCAAGACCCCGTAAACACTTCATATTCATATGAGGTTGGAATTAAATATGCAAGGCGCGGAATAAAAATAAATAAATAATAAATATTATGGTACATTAGGTACCTAATAAATAAATGAAAATAAAACCAATACCTAAACATGAGCTCGTTTTAAAGTATGAATATGCATGTATGCTTGATTGTTATCCTTTCAACTGTTTGGCATGGATCGCCTTGATCTTGTTCGCATTAGCAGGTCGCGCCCACTCGAATCCTACACCTCCATGACCGCAAACTGTTGACACAATAAGGCTGGTAAACATTGTAAAAACTAACGGAATCTGCCATTGCGAGCAGGAAACGATATTCTGTATTCAACGACTTCTATAGTACCTAGGTACAAATCGTACGAACCTAATCGCGTTATATTGAGGGAGTGATAGCATGTTGCTGGTGGTAAATGATTATTATTTTATTCCAAGTTATTGGGTTGTTTACAAACATATGGGTTTATGGGTGAATATGGTACCTGTAACCCGTTTTAAAATACGATAAAACATGGACATTAGATGTCTACGCAGAATCTTGCAACTTGGGACGGCTCCCTAACGAGTTTTGAGTACTGTAACTCCGGGGTGGTCTATGGTTTTACTTTTAAATGTATGTCGCCGCGACATTAATAAGCAATGAGACGAGTAGCTGCGGTGGCGGGCGACAACGGCCGCTCGGTGGTGGGTGCTGGGCAGCCCCAGCGCACGAGACACGCCGACGCCTCGGGCCCACATGCAGCCGCTAACCCAATTATCGCGTAACGGAGACGATAAAGAAAAATAACAAACCCACGATTTCACTGCGGTCTAATTATAGCGCGCTATTTGTGGGTGCGCTCGCGCAGCCGGCATAGCGTGGCCGCGATGTCAGGGCTATTCCTGGCCGTCAGCTGACGCTCCCGGCTCGTAAACACCACGCAACCAATTGACGTAAAATGCGAACAATCGAGCTTTCAGCAGGTGAATCACTAGATGAAAACGGTTCTGTGGGAATCGCTCTAAATTTAACTTGACTGCTTTTGGTCCGGAGGCGGGGTGCTATTTCCACAGCGCTTCAATGACCGTTGTCTATTTCGAACGCGTTTATTCATATCGACTTGGCCTGTTATGAATGTTTAATTGCGTAAACAAGTCTGCTATTGTTGTGAACTGAGTAGGTACCTAACGCGAGTTTATGTTGCTGTTTCGGGCTGGGCAGGATAACTTAATACTTCTCGCAGTCTGCGTAAACAGCTTCGGAAAGTTGTTTTTCTCGCAGGTACTTTAGGGACTTGTTATTGCTCCTTTTCGTTTATTTCGTATTACATAGTTACTTTGGGTATATGAATAAAGCATTTTTCTTATATAGCTACTCTACTCGTATTTTTCTGTATAGTAGTTTCAGGAGAGGTTGTATTAGGTTGTACCTATTCTGTTTATTGTATAAAAAAATATAATGTTAAAATTTGATACAATTTTAAATAAGAAATTTAAAAGAATGTAGGTATTTTACTAATCCCATTATCGTCCTTTAACAACGAGCTTGACCGTAAGGTCAATTGCATTCGACTAGTGGCCGCCGCCGGGTGCAGCGGAGCTACAACGAAATAGTATTTTATACAATCGTGATATAACTAATAGAGAGTTTTTCAGTCGAGTACCGTGTTTAGACAACGAAGCTTGCTGAGTTGTCTAAGTAAGGTACGAGATTGAAAAGCATGATTATATCACTATTGTATACAATACTTTTTCTACGCGTCAACAAAAATAATACTTTAAACTAGTAGAATCATACAAACAAACCAAACCAAAAGCTAAGATACGCGAGCAGCCGCGATACCTTCATACTGGTACGCGCCCCGGCGGGTTGGTCAACGACACCTTCTCGTAACTCATGAGGCCCTGATGGTACTTGCTCCGCGCTATATTCAATTTTTAGACAGTTGTTTTCTCGATTTCGGCCACCGTAGCCTATGGAGACTAACAAGCAACGCTAAGTGGTTTTCGTAGTCTATGGATGTTGCTATATTAAGGGCGTCACATGCGCGTTTCTGACTTATGAAGCAATTGTTTCTACTATACAACCTAAAATAAATAATTATTTTGAGCTATGGTTTTGTTTCATCCTCTTGATCGCGGCGAGCTGTGATTGGTCAATTTCATTATAGTTGACTAAACTGTATCGAAATTAATATTATAGTTGAGTTGGGAGCCCATACATTAAAAATACCCAATTGCAGTTTGGTATAAGAAATCTTAGATTATATTAGATTAGATTTCTTTATTTCAAGATGAAAATTACACTATAAATTTGCTACATTCGTCAAAATTATGTTTATCTTCTCATCATGATCGTCAAAAATTACATTATAAATTTAAAATAATAAGATTAAATGTGTCTCCCAATAAGGATCGTCATGTACAAAGAAAAACATGTCAAACAATTGAATATAAACCAAGTTAACATTAAAGTCGATATCCACGTAAATAATTTGTAAGTCTTAATTCAAGAATTACAGTCGACGAGTAGAAAAATATGTATTAACAACTAGGTACCTAACTAATTCTCACACTTGCGCTACCAGGTAGTCTATGTAGTCGCGTAGATTTGCAATAATGGACGGGTCGCAATGCTGCGTCATTTCAAATTTTGGACTATGACAACGGGTCAGAGAAAGGGTGGTAGGTTTGAAAACCAGTAGTCAGTGAGTCATATTTGTCACCTCGTGTGTTCAATGAGTATACAAACAGCGGGCATTCGGGCGCTTCCCACGGCCCAAGCGCCGGTGGTGGGTGGCCGACTGGGTCAATCGAGGACGTACAATGTAGGTTATAGTAGTAGTGATTTGACAATATATTTGATAGTTCATTAGAATAGCTTTTGGATGAGTTCCGAGGCTACAACTTTTGCAATGATGTGACAGTTCAACAGAATATTTCTAGAACACGTTCACATACCGCGAGATTCAATTCTTGCAGTCTGTCATCACATTAGCTCTGAAAAATCGAGGACGTACGGAATGTTGAAATAGGTTCATACCTTCATAGTCTTGGTTTGGCAAAACTTTGATAGGTCATGGAATATCATTCATAAATTTGCTTGACGTTACTGTCAAGGTGTTACATATGTACATATATAATTATATATCCCAGGCGTGAAATTAATTTTTTTTTGCTTAAGATATCACACTTAATACAAAGTTGTTCTACTCGTAGGTACGTGTAGAATTTCTAGGTAGAACTCTACACCGAAGTATCATTATAGAAATTCTCATGTAGGTAAGCAATTGGTAGTATTTTCATAATTACCTTCTTAGTCATTTATGAAGTCGATTTCAATCATAAAGATAAAACAGTCCCTATCGTGAAAGCAATCAAAGTAGGCGAAGAGACCAGCAGTCTGGGTAAAGTCACCAGCTGTGTACTGATCACATGAATCATTCCCGTGTCACGTGCGCAAGTCATTTTATCGGGCACTAAAGTCGTCTATGCAGCGAGCGCAAATAGTGCCGTGGATTCTTATTGGTTGCGCGAGCGCGGGGGCATCAAGTTATAGGGTAGACCAGTGTAATGCGACTTTGAGACACGTGATCGATCTCGAATTGGCGCTTAGTTTTGGTAACCTGATCCCAAAAATTTGACATATGCACTAGTTTTTATAAATGTGACTGCCGTTTGACCTTCCGATGGCGAGGACTCGAACGTCAGTCCGGTATGCTAAAGTTAAATTTTCCTTCTAGTCTCTTTCTCCGATTGCACATTATTGTTTCGAAGCTCGAGGTCAAACTTATGTTGGTTTTGGTAAGCGACGGAAGTATTAACTACAGCTAACAATTCCCCTTTCCACTGCAAGCGGTCACGATGGCAATAGCGAACTGAAATAGAACCACTGCCTTCGTTTATATTTGAACGTTTCTATTCATAGAATGCAATATCGGTTATCGATTGTTTTGTCTATTAATTTTCAGGGGATGTTTGCAGTTCAGTGTATGAAGTAGAAAAGTGCAGAGTCATATAATTATGTTCCCAGCACGTCTCAGGAACTTGTGTTGTGGATTTTCCATTTCCCTTTTTGTAAATTTTCCACGAGTCTCCAAGAATTTTCCCAATTTATTGAAAACTTTTTAGAACTTGTTCATCTTTTAATGTACTTCTTACCTACTTTATTGTATAATTCTCTGAAATAATAAATAGTGAAATTATACCGTAGCTATTATTGCAGAGTACCTATGTACTCTGCTTAGTCATGGTTCAACCGAAGTGCCATATAGGACATAGGACTTGGATTGCCGCCCGCCCAGGGTGCGCGGGCGCCCAGCGTTGACCGATAACGCGCGCCGAAATAGCGCAGTGATGCAAACGCGCGGAATAGCGCGCGCTCATCGGACAGTAATGCTGGCAACAGTGGCAACATCTCCCGCGCGTCACACGGCGACATTGCAATCGCTTACCACGTTGATCGCTGGGCCGAATACGGTATTTTCCTACTAGTCAAATCAGTTACTTTTTTAGAACTGTCAAAACGATTTGCTAATATGGAAGTTATATGAAACATTGCATCGTGACGTCACGGCTCACCTACTTTTTATATTTCTATCCGATTTATTAAATAGAACTTGTGTTTAAAAATAACTCATATCTGTGATTTTAAATAATTATCTGGCGCTTTATTTCATGCATGGTGTTTAATAATTTATTTTAAATACAGTGTAATACCCTATTATTATCTCGAGAGCGCTTTCTGATTAAGCATTAATATAATATTTTGAATTTTATAACTGGAGCGACCTTTAATGTGAAAATAAGAAAATATACCTATTCATTTATCTTCCAAAATAAAATGTAAAGGTAAATAAGTATTAGATTTTACGCAATTCGAATCTATCAACTCTATACTTAAACGCAGTAGTCAGCAAATAAAACATCATTATTGTTGTTCAGTCAACTGTAAAAATATGAGTGTAGACAACTAACTCAAAAATATGTCCCATAGTTCTTAATTCACTGACATAAGAGTTATGGACCTATTTTTGAGATGATTTTACACCCATATTTTTACAGTTGACTGTACATAGTTGTTTTTACGACCATTGAGTTTCGCTCGTCACGGTTAGACATACGTAATTTACGGCCATTTAGTAGGTACTATACTTGCCGCAAAACTAAGACTAAGTGGCGAGTCAGGTCAAAACGCCATCTCTTTCACACTTGGTTAATCTGAACAAGGGTAAAGGAGATAACATTATGATCTCAGTCGCCAGTTGGTATTGCGTTTAGTATAAGCGCTTTTGGGTGCTTTGAGAACACGACCGATTTAAACTCTCAGTTTAACTTTAGCACTCTATTTAGATAAATAAAATTGATCTTAAGTACCTATCTAATATACATACAACAAAATCGATTGATAGGTACCATGAATAAATAAAAACAGGTACCAATTCATTCATAACAAAACATTTGTCACTATTTTAATAATACTTACGGTTACGGGTTCACGTAATACTGGTCTCAACAAGAATTGCTAGCGAAACCAATCAGAATATACAGCAGAGTTATAATTACGACAACACTCGAAAGCTAATCTCGATCCTATGACGTACGCGACACCTGAAATGTTAGTTTCATTTAAAGTCTGAGTAATCGAGCGTAATCCACTCCTACGCTACATACGTAGCCTCTGACTGCGATATCTGGATACCGACGATACCGTCCACGGGACTGCCGTGTTTGGCATGTAGATACTAATTTGAGTTCCGCACTTCCGGGCTCTCGTCATCCCGAGACAATACTCTAAAACTTTCAGATAAGGCATAGGTAGGTATGTTGGGGACATACGACTTGTTAATGGTAGCGCCTCGTTTAGCATTGCTATTGGCGAACTGTAGTAGATAGAAAGTCTAAATGGGCTTTGTGTATCTGCAGAAAAGCAATTGAATCTGGGAGTTTTTTTATATATATACTAGACGGGCCCGCAGCTCCGCTCGCGTAAATGAAATAAAGAGTTCGTCTTATGTTTAGTTAAATACCGACATTATTATGTATTCAACCCTGCCATGGTTTAAAACTGTAATAGGGATTTCTTATTTGTAGCCGTTATTTGGATAATTCAATTCACAAATTTGTCAAAAAATTACGTGATTTGATATAAGGCAAGATTGTATTTTTTCATCTACACGTATTTATTTAAAACTTGTTTCAAGATAAAATTATTATTTGTTCTTATAAGCCTAGTTGCAAAAACGTTCCTTAGATTAATTTTCGCCTTAAGACGAATATGGATGACCACCGCCCTTAAATCGCCTTTTCATACAAACATAGGTAGTCTAGTCCTCTCGGTCTTGCGATAGCTCTCGCCAGTCGCCATGGCCGAGGTTGAGCAGGTCTTGAGCAACTACGTCGTTTCAGCGGTACCTAGGACGTCCACTCGGGCGTCTCCCATTTTGTTGTCCCAAGTACCTGCGCTCTCTTCACGGCACGATCCTCTCTCATTCTCTCTAAGTGTCCGAGCCACCATTGAATTTAGCCGCTTTTGTCTCTCAATATTTCGCCATCGGACCACATCCTTATTTCTATGGCAACAAAATTATATTACTATATTTGGCTGACTGCTGACTGTACATTTGCTTATTTTTATCAGGTCGCTCAATAATATCTGAACATGCACTTTAATCTACCTACATAACTTACTATCAACTTTGTATTTTTGGCCCATCTCAGCATTCTTAGCCCGTTCCCCGGACGAATGGCAATGTTTGCCGAAGCCGTGAAAGTCAATCTGAATAATATAACTCAAAAATAAATTTAAAACAACAAAATACAAATTGATAATAATAATATAGTAATTACTTTGATTGATAAGAATGATAAGTCATATATGACATAAATCACTCGTATGGGCTCTATAGACTAAGGTTGAGGTTGGCAGCACTTTTTATTTTACTTCGTGTAAAAAAACTCAGAAATACCTGTATACCAACATGACAAACATAATTTAGTTTACTTTAACTTACGGATTATTTGGTCTAATCTGTAGCACCGCCAAACGAAAGCAACCTAGAGTTGCCGAGAAATGGCCGATGAAGATTGTTATGAAAATTTCTTTTCCTTATTGTAAATTAAATACGCATCGGAAGCGATAGTTTTTATGGTCTAGTTCTATTCCCATATGTAGATAATTGATTTGAACAGGTTTTTCTTATCATACGTGTGTCGTATTCGAGAAACGTGTCAAAAACTTTTTTTAGAAATTTGTAAGGCGCCATCTCGCTTCTTCCCTCGTTTTTTATCCCGTTCTGGTTTTTCAATTTTATGTATATGATGATTTTTTGTGAACGGTCAGTTAACGGCTGTAACAATTAAGTGATAACTGTACTAATAGGGGAAGGGTATATGTAGATTTATTTTCTTCTAATTTAGCTTTAGTCTTCTTTTATTTCTAGATTTAGTTATTATGCTATTTTTTCTAACTATTACGTTAACTTATACTTGTATTCATGCCCGACTATCTACCTACGCTACGTAGTGTACTAAATGTTGTTCTATCACATCATATATTCACGTTCGATTCCGTGACGTCAAACCGCAGGTACATTTTTTACTTATTAAATGAAACAATTACTATGGTGTCGTGACGTCACACGGCCTGCCACCCCACCCTTGGGCCTGACAGCGAATTTACTCACTACCCCATATCTCTAAATTACGACCGACGAGGGAATATAAATCGCAAGAATGATTTAGGTTTCTGACTTAAAAAATACTGTAAATATTTGGCGATAGAGCGAAACGGCAAGTGTCCTGACGTCACGCGGGCCCACCGCCCTCCGGGAGTGTTGTGACGCACAACCTCGTATCATTGCCTATCAGTCACTAGATTACAATCTACTTTTCGACGACAGAAGAAATAAATATTTGCGTAATAAATAAGGGCTTATTATTAACCGGGCAACTAAAATATTAAACAGGAACTTTCATTGCTCATATAATAATATAATTTGGCTGTGCATTAATATTTTAGCACCAATACATTTATATTAGCCTCAAATATAAGCATCATATTATTAAAAAACTGCCAGCAAAATCAAGCCACCCAAATAATTTATAGGAAACTTGAAGTGATAAATTGAAGTCTAAAATAATAAGTTGGCAACTAATATTGAAAAGCGATCATAAAATTTGATTGCCATCTAGTTGTTTACATCTAAAAGTACCTAATCATATTGAGCATATCGTTTCAGGTAGTAAATATTTTAATACGAAAGCAGTTAAATTTAATTAATATTTAGTCACTATTTACACAAAACACCCCACCCCAAATTAATTGACCAATGCGCAATGGTCAGTATACTTATAGTCGAAATTCCTAATCATGAAACACCTAATGGCCATTATACAATTCGATCTTTAAATTTTTAATTACTAATTTCAATAGTTACCACTGTGTTCTGCCAGAGTCAAAAGATAGGTGCGACGACGAGCGAAGCGAGGAGGAGCGTGTTAGGTTGACCGTGTAGTGACCAAACAAAATATTTTAAAAGAACTTCATTATTGAATTAATAGATATAGCCGTTTTCTTTTTAAAATGTGCTTCATAAATGGTCTCCAATATAATAATTCAGTGGCCAAATAAATACTTGGTACCTGCCTAAAAATAATCAGAAGCTGCAACGGCATTAAAATACAACTCGTATTGATATATTTTAAGGCTCAGTTTTTGTTGCCAATCTATTAATTTTAGTACTAATATCTATTTTTTTAAACTACCCAATTTCGATTAATTAGTTGACCGGTTAAATACGTGCCATAAATAAGTAGGTATACTTATAGCGAAAGGCTGTATCACAATAGTCATGTGGTTTATGATCACGCATCGAACGTTAAATATACCTACTTAAATCGTAAGAGTAAATTGCCTTTCAATCAAATATCGTCATAATAATCTAGATTAAGTACTTACCATTTTTCATTTAATCTTTAACGTATTCACTGCCAAAGTTTTCGTAGCGCTACGCTCGTAGCTGATCCCAGCGTTTTCCCGCTTTGTAGAGGAACAACTCTATGTGCTCTACAAAGCGGGAAAACGCTGGATCGGCTACGAGTGTAGCACTACGAAAACTTTGGCAGTGAATATGTAATACTTGGTTTACTAATGAATGGGCCAAAAACGCTTCCCAAAGTATCACACCCCAAACTATTTTACCCAAATTATCATTTCCCAAAAAAAAATTTGTCATAAGCAACTAATCGCAATTTTGCAGTTAGCAATTTTTTTTGGCTAGTTATTGTGTAACAAATAATAACTTTTACCAAGTATTATTTAGTCAAATGTATCGTTAGGCATAACTAACATTTCCCAAAATATTGCATGGAATATGATTTACATCCCAATAGAGACCCTGCAGTATTTTTATTTGGCCGGTATTTAACTGATCACCAGATACACCAGATTAACCCAATAATGCAATTATTTAACATCTCGTTATCCTATTCAATTAATTGATCCACTTTGTGACCTTTTTCTAGTAGCATTTCGTTTCTGTAAGGGTCACAGTTCTAACCTAACCTAACCCACTTTTCTAGTAGCATTTCTTTTCTGTATGGGTCACTGCTCTAACCCAACCTAACCCACTTTTCTGATAGCGGTTCGGTTTTGTGAAGATCGCAGTTCAAACCTAACCCACCCAAATTACGTACAATTTTAATATAATATATGTCAGTGTTGACACTGTCAGTGACTTATGGTACGGATACTGGTGGTTCCAATTTTGAAACGTATTTATATTTGGGGTGTTTCACGTTTGCAGAACCACGTCAATTGATGTAAATAAATATGGTTGTGACATTTAATGATTAAAAAAACATGGTATTACTATGACTTCATTTATGAAAATTACCCTCAACTTGCATTTAAGAATTATGAATATTTATATTATTTCCAATCAGAATCACGAGGTCTTTCGACCCTAATACGAGAAAAATGTGTCCCCAAAATTTCATACAATTTATTGTTTGTCCGATATGTTATGGTTATAGAAGTTGAAAACGTATCTAAACGGACCAAATAATAGGGTATTTTCCTACTAGTCAAATCAGTTCCTTTTTTAGAACTGTCAAAACGATTTGCTAATATGGAATTTATATGAAACATTACATCGTGACGTCACGGTCAACTCACCGACTTTTTATATTTCTATCCGATTTATTAAATAGAACTTGTGTTTAAAAATAACTTCTGTCTGTGTTTTTCTGTGTTTTTTGTGTTTATCTGGTGCTTTATTTCATGCATGGTGTAAAATATTTTATTTTAAATACAGTATAATACCCTATTGGATACATTTTTTCTCAGTAAAAATGGAAAAAGCTAATTCAGAGTAGAAATAATACCTATATAAATTCAAAATTTTAGCACAACAAATTTAGGTACAAATTTTAATAGATGCCTGTTTGCCAAATTTGCGAAGTGACGATGTGATCAAATATATTTTTGGAATATAATATTAGCCTATAAAAAAAGTTTGCTAAATAAGTTTTTGTTTAATAAAATGTTACAAAGTAAAATCATGCCAAATGATAATTTGACCAAATAAATTAAATGCGAAGTGTAAATTTGCTAAAAATTCATTTGGGAAATGAAACTACTGCGATAAGTTTGTTGGGAAGTGAAATTTGGTTAAAGGTATCTGGCCCAAACGGAAGTACGCCGTAATACTTACCCATAACTAGGTAGGAATAACAATATCTACTAATCTTTAACATTACAAGTTTTCCTTCTTTTTGTTCCTGGGGGCCGATTTTTGAAATTCAACCGCTCGATTTCGTGCATTTCGTTCAATAATATCTCCGCTACTAGGCATTTAAATTCTACTAATAGAATTGAAAACGAGTGGTCAATACCACTCGATTCCAAATTTCTATCGGTCGTATTTCAAAAATTAGCATTTCGCCATTTTCCACCGATTTTCGAGTGACGAAATCGAGCGAACGAATTTGAAAAATCGCCCCCCTGCATCGATTCAATATTTCATGTATGTACACGACGCGCGTTTAGATTAATAAGATGTAATTAGATAATAAAATAATTAAGATATAATTTAGATAAGCCAAAGTTTGTGAATAATAAAATATCCTCCTATTGTGTTTCATTACGTAACTCTGCATAACGGGAGGGGCAAAGTGTGGGTCGCCGGCGGCGACACACACTTTGCGCCTTTCAAATAAGAATGTGATAATAGGCTAATTAGGAAAAGTCTAATTAGAAAAATAAGTTAGGTAGAATAGCATAAGAAATAAAAACTTGTAAGTTAATAAATATTTAAATAAAGAAAGCATGAGGGCCGAGGAAAAGAGAGGTATCATATTAGAAAGAGAGGTATCATATTAGAAAGAGAGGTATCTTATTAGAAAGAGATAGGAAGTCTGCGCGCATGCGCCGATCTCTCACGATCCGCGCATGCGCGCCACGCGGGTAGCGGGGGACGAGGTACATAAAATAGGCGGTAATAAAAGCCGGTACGTCGCCCCGCTCAGCGTCAGTCCAGAGCCAGCAGCCGACTAGGAAACAACTAAAAGGAAAAGAAGAAACCTCTCCAACCTCGACCCTCCTGCATCTGAAGCCAGCTGCGTTGTTTTATTGCTCCATCCTCTGCCGCCTACGAGAATTTCTACAGTCCACTCTCCCCCCCCCCTGCGTACCCCGCTGCGATGTATGAAGATAGGGCCTAACACTCACATTGTTTGGTCCTCGTCGAAGCCGGATCTCTGAAGCAAGAACACAGCAAGATGGTAGTAACAAGAAACAACCACAACAAGGAAGATGAAGAGTCGTCAGAAAATACCGCAAAATCTCCGAGCTCCGAGGAAACCGGCACCACGTCAGGCACCGGCACCACGTCGGGTACCGGCACCACGTCGGGCACCGGCACTACGTCGGGCACAGGCACTACGTCGGGCACAGGCGCAACGTCGGACTCAGCGAAGACGTTGGACACAGCTGCATCGTCGGGTACGGGCGCCATCAGGAAGACGCGTCCCACACCAGAGGACCTACCCGGGCCGAGCAACGCCGTCCACCCCGCTGACACGTCGGGCATTAAGGCCACACCTGCGGCCAGCCTCGCCGCCACGATCGTCGAGCGCAACCCCGTCGAACTGATGCCGCCACCGAGACCGCCGACGAAGCCCGCTCGGTCACACCGATCCAAGGCCTCCAGCAAGAGACTCCTCGCGGAGTTGGAGGCCAAGGAGAGGTTAGCCGAGCTAGAACTGAAGCGCGTGCAAGCGGAAACCGAGCTAGCGAGAATACGTCAAGAAAGAATAGACCTGGCGTCATCAAGAGAGGAGTCAGAAGAGGAAGAGGACCTCGCTCCACAGCGCATCGCTGACTGGTTCAATCGCCGACCCGAACGAGCGACAACATTAGAAGAGGCCGCCCATATAGAAGAAACGCAAGAGCCCGCCGCGCGCACTACTAGACGACGCGCGCGACCGGAAACATACGAAGATGCTCGTGCGATGGACGTGTCGTCGCTAACCGCCGCCCTCACAGAAGCCATTCAAGCCAGCAAGTCTTACAAGAAGTACATACCTGACCTGCCGACGTTTAGTGGCCTGTGTACCGAGTGGCTACAATTTAAGGCCGCGTACAACGAGTCCGCGCCCAGTTTCTCCGCAAGTGAAAACGTCGCCCGTATAAGAAGAAGTCTGAAAGGTGTCGCCTGGGAGGCCGTCAGCGCCCTCCTCATCAGCCAGCCGCATCCCGAAGACGTCATCAAAGCACTAGAAAGAAGATACGGAAGGCCTGACGCACTACTTGTCAACGAACTGGAGAAGCTAAAGGGACTGCCGCGCCTCACCGACAACCCACGTGATCTGTGCATATTCGCCAGCCGGATCGCCAACACAGTGACGACTATCGAGATATTGAAGAAGCCGCAGTATCTCTACAACCCCGAGTTACTGCGGTCGATAGTTGACAAGTTATCGCCGATAATTCGCAACAAGTGGTACGACTACGCAGCTACAAGAGAAGAGACGCCCGAACTTAAGAAGATTGCCGACTTTTTGAATAGTGAAGCCGACAAGTGCACGCCTTACGCTCCGCCTGAAAATACAACGGAACATAAAGAAGTAAGAAGTGCAAGAAAGAAGCCCGAGCGAACCTACGCCGCCGCAGTCGAAATCAATAAGAAGCCAAAAGAAGAGAAGCCGGCGTGCCCGTTATGTGAGCACGCTACGCACCAATTGCCGTCGTGCCCGCAGTTTATGAAGATCGACACGAACGAGCGCTGGGAAGTGGCCAAGAAGAACAACATTTGCTACCGATGCCTCGTCAGCAAGCATCGACGCTTCGCCTGCCGCGCCAAGCCTTGTGGCCAGCAGGGCTGCCCCATGAAACATCATCGCCTACTACACCACGAGAAGTCGCCACCCGCGGCCGCCGCTGCAGCCGCTGCCGAGCCACCCCCACCACACAAGCCAGAAGAAGTCGTGGCCTCGGCAGTGAACCAGATCGCCTGCGCGACAGCACAAACAAGACGCGCCTACCTGAAGATAGTACCAGTCACACTACGCGGCCCGCGGGCGGAAGCAGACACTTTCGCTCTACTAGATGAAGGCAGCACCGTGACAATTATCGACTCGGCGCTGGCGGACACACTCGGGCTCAACGGCCCCACCGAACCAATGTGGGTGCAGGGCATAGGCGGGAAAGAGATGGAGCACAATCAGAGCAGGAGGGTCGAGGTCTACATACGCAACAAGTACGGCGGGCAGGAGCAGCGCATACCAAACGCGCACACCGTCGGCAGTCTGGGCTTCACCACACAATCCATAGGTGCGAGCGAGATAGATGGCTGCACACATCTCAGAGGACTCAAGCACAAGTTAACCTACCAAGGCGCAACCCCACAAATACTCATCGGTCAAGACAACTGGGAGCTAATCGTGTCGCGGGAAATAAGAAAAGGACGGCGCGATCAACTCGTCGCTTCAAGAACCCTACTAGGATGGGTACTTCACGGCTGCCGCACCACTAGAGCGGAGCCGATCGCGTACTGCTGTGCGCACCTCACGCGGGCCAAGTCGAACGAAAACATAGAAGAAACAATGAAGAAATATTTCGCTCTCGAGTCCCTATCAATCGAGCCGAGGCGACCGAGAAGCGATCCCGAACAACAAGCGCTTCGCATATTAGAAGAAAAGAGCCGCCGCTTACCCGACGGCAGGTTCGAGACGGGGCTACTGTGGCGCAACCAAGAAGAAAGAATACCCAACAATCGCAACGACGCACTGAAGCGGCTACACACGCTCGAGAGGAAGCTGGATCGAGACGCAAACCTGAAACAACAATACAACGAGCGCGTCAACAATCTACTTACCTCAAGCTACGCCGAGCGCGCGGCCACGCCACCAAGCGGCAGGACGTGGTACCTACCTCACTTCGCTGTCTGCAACCCAGAGAAGCCGAAGATAAGACTGGTCCATGATGCTGCGGCCACCTCACACGGCCGCAGCCTCAACGACATGCTGCACACGGGTCCAGATTTCCTGCAATCACTACCCGGCGTCATCATGAAGTTTCGTCAACACAGCATCGCAGTCTCAGCTGATCTGAAAGAGATGTTCATGCAGATCAAGATACGCGAAGAGGACAGGGACGCACTCCGCTTCCTATGGAGGGGCGATCGCCGCGAGGGAGAGCCAGAAGAATACCGCATGACTTCAGTTATATTCGGCGCGTCGTCATCGCCGTGCACCGCTCTATACATCAAAAATAGAAACGCACGAGAGCACGCGACACAGTACCCGGAGGCTGCGCGAGCAATAGAGCGCAACCACTACATGGACGACTATCTCCAGAGCTTCAACACAATAGAAGAGGCAAGACAAGTAACAAGAGACGTCGATCATGTACACCAACAAGCCAAGTTTCAACTGCGTGGGTGGGCTACGAACGAATATGAAGCAATAAGAGACGTCGTCGGCAGCGAAGAGCGAGAGGGAAACACTGTCCCTATCGGCGGGAGCGAGATAGAAAAAACGCTCGGCCTGCTGTGGGACACAAACGAAGATAGCATCCGGTTTCGCCTCAACACTAGAAGAGCTCAGCCCGAGGTGGTCAATGACCTCCGGCCTCCGACGAAGAGAGAAGCCCTAAGCATCATAATGTCAATATTTGACCCGCTCGGCCTGATTTCACCTATCACTACGCCGGCCAAGCGAATAATGCAAGACACGTGGCAACATAACACGAGCTGGGACGAAGCTATACCCGAAAATCTGCGGGAGCGCTGGAGCGAGTGGCTACAACAACTGCGAGACCTAGGTACCCTAAAAATACCTAGATGCTACGACGCAACGCCTGCCGCCGTGCGCGAGCTACACACTTTCGTCGACGCTAGTGAAGAAGCATACGCCGCCGCCGTGTACTGGAGGATGACGCGAGCCGACGGGTCAGTCAAAATAGCCCTGGCCGCCGCCAAGAGTCGCGTCACACCTAGGAAGCCTATCTCCATACCTAGACTGGAGCTGCAGGCGGCCGTCCTAGGCGTACGGCTAGCAAGAACAGTGATAGAAGAGCACGACTTCGAGATCGCTTCAAAAATATACTGGAGCGACTCTCGCACGGCGCTAGCATGGATACGCGCCGAACCCCGTACATTCAAGACGTTCGTGGCCCACAGACTCGCCGAGATAGAAGATCACACTAAGAAAAACGAGTGGAGATGGGTACCGACAGCACACAACGTAGCCGACGACGCGACCCGCGCCACACCAGCTGACTTCGATACGAGCCACAGATGGTTCGTTGGCCCGTCATTCCTGTACAATGAAGAATCGACTTGGCCCCGTGAAAATAAAGTCGAAGTTCCCGTGACCGGTGAAGAAAAAGAGACGTGTGCTGCGACAGCCGCCGTGCCTGAAAATAAACACGCGGCCATACCTAAGTTCGAGCGCTTCTCAAAGTGGACGCGACTACTACGTGCGACCGCACGTGTGCTACAGTTCATCGACCTCGTGCGCCCTCGACCCCGTGACCCCGCCCGGCCCGCGACACAATTTATCGCGGCGGCCAGGCGCAAACGAACGCGCGCAAACGAGACACAAGACGGCGCCTGGAACAAGCGTGCCACTCACACACGCACAACTGTCAAGATCGCCGCTAAGCCGCCACAAGAAGATAAGAAGTACTTAGTGTTAGAAGCCAAATACCTAAGTGCCGCCGAGAAACTACTAGTACGCGCCTCACAAGAAGATAGCTACGAAAAAGAGAGAGGGCGCATAGCAAGCGGCCGCGCGCCAGACAAGGACGACCGACTGGCCAAGCTGAGTGTCTATATGGACGGCGATCACATTATACGTCTGCGGGGCAGAATAGCGGCCGGCGACTTACAAGAAGAGACAGTGCGACCTATAGTGCTACACGGGAAACATCACTATACAAAGTTATATGTTTCTCACGTTCACGAACAGTTACATCACGGCGGCACCGAAATAGTGGTTAACGATCTGCGACAGCGTGTGCATATAGTGAAAATAAGACCGACAGTGAAACAAGTGATCGCCCAGTGCCCAAAGTGTCGCCTGCGTCGCGCCAAGCCCGCGGCGCCATCTACGGGTGACCTGCCAGCGGCGCGCCTAGCACATCACGTTAGGCCCTTCACATACACGGGTCTGGACTACTACGGGCCGCAAGAAGTTACAGTGGGCCGTCATAGAGAGAAAAGGTACGTCGCACTGTTCACCTGTATGACGTCGAGGGCCGTACACCTGGAGATGGTTGCCTCACTGAGCACCGACTCCGCCATCAACGCACTGCGCCGCTTTATCGCTCGGCGCGGGTGCCCTACCGAACTGTGGAGTGACAACGGGACTGCCTTCAGAGGTGCACACCGAGAGCTGGCGGAAGCAATGAGAGACGCCGCCCACGCACGCCGCATCAATTGGCGTTTCCTTCCCCCCGCCGCCCCATTCATGGCGGGCGTGTGGGAACGTATGGTGCGCACCGTCAAAGAAGCAATGAAGGCTACGCTGCACGAGAAGTACCCGAGCGACGAGACCCTGCAGACCCTACTGGCGGAGGCGGAGGCAACCGTCAACTCAAGACCGCTGACCTACGTGGCCGTGAATCCAGAGGACCCGCCGGCCTTGACCCCGAACATGATCCTGCTGGGGCCGGACTGCTACTCACCTGCACCCGGCACCTTCGAGGAGAGCGACACCAACGCGCGACAACACTGGAAGCGCGCCCAGCAGCTCGCCGACACCTTCTGGCAGCGCTGGGTTCGCGAGTACGCGCCGCTACTCCAACACCGGCGGGAGCCCTACGACGGAGGAGTCGCCCCGGCCGTCGGAGACGTCGTCATCATCTGCGACTCCAACCTCCCCCGTAACACATGGCCACGGGGGATAGTGACGCGGACGTACCCGGGCAAGGATGGCGTGGTTCGAGTCGTGGACGTCTCTACGAGCAAGGGACACGTGCTGAGGAGGCCGACAAAGAAGATCGTCGTGCTACCAGTAGGTTCGCGAAGCGACGGCGGGAGAAATGTACACGACGCGCGTTTAGATTAATAAGATGTAATTAGATAATAAAATAATTAAGATATAATTTAGATAAGCCAAAGTTTGTGAATAATAAAATATCCTCCTATTGTGTTTCATTACGTAACTCTGCATAACGGGAGGGGCAAAGTGTGGGTCGCCGGCGGCGACACACACTTTGCGCCTTTCAAATAAGAATGTGATAATAGGCTAATTAGGAAAAGTCTAATTAGAAAAATAAGTTAGGTAGAATAGCATAAGAAATAAAAACTTGTAAGTTAATAAATATTTAAATAAAGAAAGCATGAGGGCCGAGGAAAAGAGAGGTATCATATTAGAAAGAGAGGTATCATATTAGAAAGAGAGGTATCTTATTAGAAAGAGATAGGAAGTCTGCGCGCATGCGCCGATCTCTCACGATCCGCGCATGCGCGCCACGCGGGTAGCGGGGGACGAGGTACATAAAATAGGCGGTAATAAAAGCCGGTACGTCGCCCCGCTCAGCGTCAGTCCAGAGCCAGCAGCCGACTAGGAAACAACTAAAAGGAAAAGAAGAAACCTCTCCAACCCAGTGTTGCCAGATGGTCACAAAAGTCACATTTTTCGTGACTTTTGGCCTTCTCGTGTGACATGTGCGTGACTTACGATCTTGAGGCAATTTTTGTGACTTTTAAGCTAGTCGAATTTTGGACAAGTTTAGTTCTGCAATTTATATTATTTAGGAACGCGGTGAACGCACCCAAGTTGACACTTGCACTGACACCTTGACGTTACATCCACCATTATGTTTATTATAATAGTCGTGGCAAGATGAGACTTGTTACCTTGACATGACGGTGTCATTTAGTTTGATAGTAGTAGTTTTTTTTTTTGTGTATGATTCATTTCTTTTAACCTCATATCTTGAATATCTGTACGAATAGCATTTGTAATTACTTCAGACAAAAGTTTTATCACAATAATTTCTACAAATTTGGTTATGTTCATTTTTACTCTGTGATCAATACTTTAGGAGCTACAGGCTGTTAAAGTTAAATAAGAGATAAAAAATAGACGGTTTAAGAAAACGTCGTTTTTTGCGTAATTGTTCATCATAAATAAAAAAAAATTGTTTAGGATAAGCAAGCTAATCGACCTGCTCATATAATATTAAAAAAAAACCGGCCAAGAGCATGCCGGCAATGCTCAGTGTAGGGTTCCGTAGTTACCCGTCCGTCAAAATAGACTATTTGCAAAAACTCAAAAACTGCTAAACCGATTAGGTTCGCTATATTTTTCCTTGAAAGTTTTTACTAAGTTTTACTTTCACAATTTTTTAAATATTTTTTGGAGCCATGGTTAAAATGCTAGGGGAACTAAAGTGGAAAACACAACTTTTTTTCTTTCAGATCGATTATTTCTGAAAATATTAAGTTGATCAAAAATGGTCCTTAAAGACCCTTATTCATTTTAAAAGACCTATCCAAGACACCCCACACTATAGGGTTAAAGCGAGAAAAAAAATCATCCCCACTTAATGTATGGGAGTTACCCTAAAAAAATATTTTTTCTAGTTTATATTTTACGACTTTGTCAGTGTAACAAATTTATATATTCAAGCCAAATTTAATAATAGAAACTAGAAAAATATATTTTTTTATGGTGGCTGCCCTACATTAAAGTGGGGATGAATTTTTTTTCGCTTCCACCCTATAGTGCGGGATGTCGTTAGATAGGTCTTTTAAAACGGATACGGGTCTTCAAGAACCATTTTTTGATCAACTTAATATTTTCGGAAATAATCTGAAAGCAAAAAAGTTGTGTTTTCCCCTTTAGTTTCCCTAACTTTTGAACCATGGGTCCAAAAAATATGAAAAAAATCATAAAAACATAGCTTAGTAAAGACTTTCAAGGAAAAATATAGCGAACCTAATCGGTATAGCTGTTTTAGAGTTTTTGCGAATAGTCTATTTTGACAGACGGGTAACTACGGAACTCTACACTGAGCATGGTCCGACATGCTCTAAGCCGGTTTTTTTTTAGCTCTAATTTAACTTTAACAGCCTGAAGCTCCTAAAGTATTGATCGTAAAGTAAAAATAAACATAACCAAATTTGTAGGAAATTGTTGTATGATAAAATTTTTGTCCGAAGTAATTATAATGCTATTTGTACATATATTCGAGATATGAGCAAAAAGAAGAAAAAAGGTACCTTTAACCCTCCCTGCACTCTCAGCACACCCCCTACCCTCGAGGACTTTTAGTATGTTTATCTGGACACCACAAGGTATACCTGTAAGCAATTTTCAAAACTATTACACGAATTATTTCCGCAGATTTTTCTAATTTGCTTGGGTTATTGAAAATCTTAATTTTTTAACTTTCTCATTGACCCCCCAAAAGTAGCCCCCATGCTTAAAATTCATTTGTTTACGTTACATGACTTACATGTCCGTCTTTGGGTCACTAATTTCCACCAATTTGTACTAAATTTCAACTTAATTGGTCCAGTAGTTTCCGTAAAAATAGGCTGTGACAGACGGACAGACAGACAGACGCACGAGTGATCCTATAAGGGTTCCGTTTTTTCCTTTTGAGAAAACATCATAAAAGGTTAGTAGATTTTTTGTCAAATATATTATTTTCTGAATTTCTTCTAACAAAATCGATTTACCTACCCATACAATACAATAATATAAAAATGTGACTTGAGCAGCAAAAACGTGACTTTTAGGGAAACGAAACGTAACTTATGACTCCAGAGCCCTGGCAACACTGCTCCAACCTCGACCCTCCTGCATCTGAAGCCAGCTGCGTTGTTTTATTGCTCCATCCTCTGCCGCCTACGAGAATTTCTACAGTCCACTCTCCCCCCCCCCTGCGTACCCCGCTGCGATGTATGAAGATAGGGCCTAACACTCACAATGTAAGTACACATTATATAATTAAATTTATATTCAACCTTTTTTTAGTTGACTAATTGAATCTTCCAATCTAATATCCAAAGACAAAATTTTCATTTGTGTATTTGATATCGTGCGATCACTAGATATCAGTGGCGGCGCGTCAAACATATCCATAGGCAAGCCGGGGCTAATTTGGCTTACATATTTCCTTTACAACTCTGCTCAAACGTCCAAAAACAGACAAGCCGGTGGGAATCGGCTTTTATGGACGCGCCGCCACTGCTAGATATCAGCTCGTAGGTAAACGCTTCGTACCAAACAAGAAAACGTATTGTAGATTGTTTATTGTGCTTTCGACGACGATTTTAAAGAGCAGGAAGTAGAGGTCTGGGTATCTGCTTGCAGAGGCTATTATTTTTCACATCACCTATTCGAAAAATGGCATTTTCTTCCCCGCTAGGAGGGATCAAAGTGAGACTTTTCTTCCCTGCTAGGAGGGATCAAAGTGAGACTTTTCTGTTCTAGGACACGATTTGATCCTTTTTTGCATACTCTTTTTTTAGGTTAAATAATATTTTGGAACATAATAATTTCCTCATAGGTGATGTGAAACGCAGTATGTGTCACACGGAATCAAAATTATTTCGTCTTGGGCGTTAACACTTGAATCCCTCATTACGATCAGGATTCAATGTACGCCCTTGATGGAAATATATCATTTTGATCCCTTGTAACACAAACTACTATTTCTTGTTAAACAAACAGGGTGCAATGGGTCATTCATTTTGTTAGGGCGTGTTTTCCGTTCCACGGTTAGAATTTTTTCCGATATTTACATTTTTTACGCTGCGTTGCGTAACTACATAGGTTATGTGTAATAATATCCACCAATGAGGTACCTACTCCTAATAAGGTTAGGGTTATTCATTAAATGGATAGTAGGTTTAAAATTTTACTATGGAGAGATGGGGATATTACTTAACCCTCAATATTAGTAATAACCTAACCTAACGGTCAATGGATGAGTACCAGTAGTGTAGTACGTTTATTTATTACGTAAATATAGTTATTGTTAAAATCAAAGTTCAGGCCAGTTTCAAATAATTTCAGGTTTACGAGTTCTCCGCTCAGCAACAAACTTGACTTTGCTGAAGATTCAGATGATAATTCCGTGAATTAAGTTTATCGCGAATCCCGAACGGATTGTCTAAAGTTTAAACTGGTTGTTTGTTTACATATGTTGAAACATTAAATCAATCGAAACAAATATAGACAACGTGGTAAGTCAACAACAGTTAATCTGGCTCTGTTTATTTTTATGATACCTAGGTATTCATTGAATAATAAATGCGATACGATCTCATTATACGAAGGTTGTGTTTATCAATGTATGACGTCATGTGACAAAAGTGATGAATGCGAGCCGCGGAAAGTACTGCCGCGTGCGTCAGTATACCCACCTGTTGCTTCGTCCCCAACATTGCCCTTGCGTAACCTTACCCTCTGCAAAAATCGATACCGATGACGTACGACCCCATTCATGAAATAGGGGGCCCCCCACCCTTACTCCGCGAAAGGGGGGCCCCACACCACTCCCAAGCTCCTGTAGTGGGTGGAAATTCATGAATGACGCCACACACTATGTACAATGTACATTTCATGACATCTGTTATCGTCGGAAAAGGTGAATGGTGCCCAATAAAATAGCGTAGATAATTTATAATGTCAGGCCTTTTTAATCGACTTCAATAAAAGGAGGAGGTTATCAATTCGACCGTTTTTTGTATGTTTGTTACCTCAGAACTCCGTCATGTGTGAACCGATTAGGAAAATATTGTTTCACCTCACTCGGAAAGCCATCTTTTATCCTTTAAAACAAGCGGGTAAAAACGCATTTTATCCACTAGTGGGGAAAGTAATTTGACCTTGGAGCGTGTTTGGAGCTTTTGACAGATAACAAAACGTAAAACGCTCATAATAATGGTTCGTACGATATTAATTACCTATCATTAAATAAATATTTTGAGAATTTAATAAAAAATACCAAATTTATTTTATGATTTTAGGTCATAAACCTTAAAATTCCATAAGAAACATTTTTTTTTAATGATTTTGAATATAATTCTGAACGCACATGTTGAGTCGATGCAATTTCAAAACGCATCGTCAGAAATGTCAACATTGTCAACAATAATTTTACTTCAAAATTTTTCTTTGATAATGATTATAATAATTAACCTGATGATGGTTATAATAATGAAAAAAAAATGCATTTATTTCAGAGTAATAAGTGTCCATAGTGTGTTAGTAACAAGAATAGTAGATTGTTAACCAAGGGTTGAAAGGCACCCATTTCTGTCGAGGTAGTTTGGCGCTCGAACGCAGTCCGAATAGTCCGAGACGGAAATGGTGCCTTTCACCCGAGTTAAACACTCTACTTTTCATATCGAATGCGAGGAAACCAAACAAGACAAGGCAATTTCGCAAAATCAGTAATTGAAGTACTTACCTAATAGACCTACGGCCATCATTTTTTTCCTTAGGACTTACTTAAGATTAATAACCCCTAGCGAAAATCATTTAGATTGCAATATTCACGAAAACACAATTTTTTTAACAAACTGCAGTAATTTTAAAATTATTTGTTCATTAAAGTATGAAAATCAGCGGGATTGCCTCTTACTTTTTAATTTTATACTTTTTCGTTCTAAAAACCGCAACAGACTACCGGACCGCACCGCGACCTTGGTGCGCCGCACCACGTAATAGATATGAGCGCCGCGCCGGCGCGCCGCCGCCGCCGACAAAATTTTCGCGCCGCCGCCGCCGACGCTGCCCTATCGGCGTGGCATCGGCGTGACCTTGTTAGATACTACTACTTTCAGAATCAGATAATATATATTTTATCTAGTTTAGATGTTTAACGGCGCTACTCTGAATAGCTTATAGACATTCAAAAGGTATTTTAGGTCCATATAATTCAAAAATATTGATGGTAAATTCAAACTTTTCTGTTTGGTAACCGCGCTGCTAGTGTTAGGGCAACGAAATTACTAATTTTGCCAGCTGGCTAGCTCATCCGTCATTCACCGCGAATTTAATCATTGCAAGCATGGTTTGAATGTTTTTAAAAGGTGTAAAAGGGTTAATTTCAGATATTAAGCCTTTTCACGCCCAAAGGTTCGGCCATTGGCTTCGCACGGAAGGGCATCGGAAATTACTCATTTAAGCTTGGCCATTGTTCAAATTTCAAAATTTGCTCTCTTACAGCCCAATCTTTGGCCTCGCATCGCTCGCATAGAAGACGCTATCGGAACCTCGTAAGTTTTCGGCCCTGTTTGGAGCTTAACTTTCGGGCTCGCTTTTAAAATGCCTGGTCATTGGTTCTTCTCCGATCTTAGCTTCACTGCAGCACGGCCTTTGGTCTCACACGAATGCACCTGCAGAAAAGCTCCAGGTCTTTAACACTATGGCCTCGGTCTTTATCGGCCTTCGGAATTGCTTACACTGGACCAATAGTTCAATTCCAAGCTCTGCTCTCTTGCAGCTTGGCCTTCGGCCTCACATAGAAGCGCGCCGTAAAAGGCGCTCCGGGCATTCGGCCGTCAGCCAAGCTCATATTTGGCGTTCGATTCTAAGCTGTATGCTTACCTGCTGCTCAGCCTCTGGCCTCGCATGGGAAGGCGTCGGAATCAGGTCTACGGTTTTAGTTGGAGCTCGGCCTTGGGCCTCACTTTTTGACATAAATCGGTTTGTTGGGTCGATATTGGCTAATGACGGTGCTTGAATTTTCCTCACTTCGGCTCTTTGGAATGTCGACCAGACGTTCCCCTGATACAGTCAATCCGCTACTTTTTACTTAGCACAAAAGATAAGGGCTTCGCAAAGATCTTCCGGCCAGGGCCTTGCCAAGATTAAGACCGCCACTGTTGCCGCGCGATCGGCGCGATACCGTTTATGCTATATAAAACTTTTTTCGTACCTTTATTCAATCAATTTTGCTTGTAATTGAAAAATTCACTTATTTTATAGCTTTCTTACAGCAAAACCATGTTTTTTCGGTAAAATTTTAGTTTGAATTAGTTTTTCATTAATCAAAGGTGTTTCAAGGCCACGCCGCCGATTCGCCGCCGCCGCCGACCGATTTTGACCGGCGCGCCGCCGCCGGCTAAATGCCTATCGGCGCTCATATCTACCACGTAATAACATAATAAAAGTATTTTAAATAATAAATAACAATATAATTAATAATATAAGACATTTTTATCTTGTATTTTATTTTATTTTCATGAATATAGTGCTAAATAACTTTAAAAATCAATTTAATATCGTACAAACGTTTAACTGTGGCTGTATAAGATTTTGCCTTTGCTCATTTACGCAAGTGTAAGGTTTAAAAAAATATTTTTTGGTGTATTCCTTTTGGTTCCCGCCTTATGAAATCGAGTAAATAGAGTTCAACGAAATAAATCAAGAATATTTTTTTTTAACAATTTACTTACATCATTTTTTATACAAAAAGGATCAACGTGGGATTAGTAAAATTAAACAATTACCAATTGTTCCAGGCGAGGAAATAAAGACACTATTTTTCCATTTTGTTTCCACCCAGTTGTTCGTGGGACGGAGACGCAGAGGAGTACACCACTTTTCTGCTCTAGAGCATAAACGTATCACTTTCTGCGCACCTTTTAGAACAACAACGACCCACTTTCAGAGCATGAGATATGAAAAATGCTTAAACAACTATATTAGTACCTAAACCTAAGTGAAGCGAGGACCAGTGAGTAGAAACTATTCCCCGATTCTGGCCCCACCTCTCAGTGGTCACCGATCCTGACCCCAGGGCCGATCCACCGCCCCCGGTGAACCTAAAAAAAAAAAAAAAAAAAAAAAAAAAAAAAAAAAAAAAAAAAAAAAACAAATAGCCCCCCATTTGAATTGATTGCGCTAGGTCTCAGCAGTGCCCGGCGCCTCCTTCAGGTACTTACGAAATACGCTAATTAAACAATACACCTTGCTCACCACGGTAACAATAGGCTTATCGACCCTTTTCTATTGTTCGATCTCGACTCGGGCGCGTTATTGTGTTACCGAGAATACTACCTGGACCCTTCACCCACCGACGTCTTCATTCATGCCTTCTTTATGTGGTTATTATACTGTAGGTGTTTGTGATAGGTATTAGCGATAGGTATTTGCAATAGGTATTAGCGATACGTATTTGCAAAAGGTACTTATTTGCGATGCATTATCTTATTATCTTACAACCTCTTGGAGCTATTTCGATTTATAAGGAATACAGTTCTAACCTAACCTAACCTAATTAGATTTTACACAAGTAATCCGTCGGTAGCCTAAACTAACCTAAACCTTCTTTTACCAAACCTAACTTGACCAAACCTAACTAAAATCAACCTAACTTCTCATTTCAAACTAACCTGATTTCACCTAGTCTTCGTTCAAGTTATGTTTTAACCTAAATACCTAAACTTACCTATCCAAACTAAAGCATCCTACATATCGTATACATACTTACCTATATTGTGCATATTGTATTGTGTTATTTTATTTAGTTTTACCTATTTCTAACTCATTATTTTTGTCTGCGATAAATGCAATTCAACCTAATGTAGCCTTTTTTTTATTCTTAAACTATTCTATCTTCTTAAACTTAGTATGTAAGTATGTCTCATTATCTAATACTATATATTTACTATACATTTTTATGTTCTTTGTAACACGATAGAAAGTAAACTCGTAGCTACTTGTTTCTTTGTATTATTAAAATAATAACGAGGCGTGTGAGGCATTTCTTGTGCACTTGTTTTCATTGTTATAACAGCTTAATTGCTTTATTGATAGACGTGTATTATATTTTATGCTGACAATGGATTATTATGTGGATATAATTTGGGTTTGAGTACAGGGAGCGTCTGTTTAGATGAACTTGTTGAGACATGTTACTTTGTATGATTTTAAAAAAATAACGAGACGTGTCAACTGGTTTCAACATGATTTAGTCTAATACGTCGGCATTTCTTGTGTGTTGGTATTCATTGTTATAACAGCATAATTGCTTTATTGGTAGACATCTATTATATTTTATACTGACAATGGATTTATTGTTTCCTATTATGCTTTTGAATTTCGGTTTTAGTAAAGAGAGCGTCTGTATTAGATGAACCTGTTGAGACATGATTTGAACGATACTGTATCCTGCTCACTATCACAGTATAAAAGCCGAAGAGAAATGGTTTTGAGTAAGTATTACTGTCGTGGCAGTCCTCTGTATCAGAGCTCCTTGTATCTACTGCAGTATATAGAAATATAGTGTTAATTCAACAGTGAAGTGTTTAAGTGTTTATAGAAAGACCCAACAATGGATGTAAGTATGTCTTTTATTACCGTAACTTACTTTGTTTTGTTTTCACTTGTGTTCTTTGTGTTTTAATTATCAAGATTGTAGACAGTGTGTAAATTATTGTTTTATATTGTTTCAGTTCACTGAAAATACTTTCAAGAACTATTACTACCCGGATGATAATAAAGACGAATCAAGCGATGAAGAGGGTACGCTTGGTCTCAAAGTTAAACAAGCCATCGCAAAGAAACGTTCAGGAAACAATATCGATAGCTTCTTTGAACGACCTAAAAAGCAGTCTAAAGTTGTGAAACGGTCTTCAAATGTGAGCAAAAGTTCACCAGACGGTGTTGCAAACTTGTCATCCGGACAAGACGACGGGGCCTATGCATCACATTTGATTAAAATCGAGATATATGATATGCATAAAATCAAAAACGTCCCACCCATGGAACACTGGAAGCATGCGGACTTCAGATTGAAATATTTTGCGTTGGAAGACGATTTGGAGCTACAAAATACGCGAAATATTATTTATAACATAACAAAGCAATTAGCTTCTAAGGACAGTAGTGTGAAATATTTTATAGATAATAAGAAACAGTGATAGTTATAATTATTAATGATAGTAGTAGCTTAATGATTGTGTTAACGTATTTCTCATTTTTTACCTCTCCTTAAGTACATTTTCCATGTAACAGATTATTTTTATTGTATCACATTACAACAAGTTTTAATTTAATACTTCTCATTTGTAAAGATTACAGTCCCCACTCTTAGAAATCTTATACCTGTAGTCAACTATTTAAATGAAAGAAAGCACTGTATGATTTCTCATTTCATAATGGACTCTTTGAGTTGTGATGTCTACGATCTTGAACTTATCAGACTCTGTGAAGAAATAGAAGAAAATGAAGATCTATGCGAGGCTGCCCGTCTTGTGAGCCAACTACATCGAGAGGCGTAAGTAAAAGTATTCCTGTTCATACATGTTTATAACTCTTAACCAGTACCTGTTTAACAAAGGATGGGTTCTTCCTAACTTGTTGTGACCAGAACTTATTGTTAGGATAAACGTGGGGTGGGAGAGTGCTGGTTATATAAGCGGGGTATCTCGAGTTCATATCATTCAGTGTTTTGGTGCCGTGCTTGTACTGTGATATCCTTTTCCTTATTATCATATAATGGTGTTTACTTACTATCATATTGGTCTCACTTTGCCTCGTGATAAGATTGAGGAATTAAGTAAAGAATTTATTTTAGCATATTTTCATAGAAATATAAGAATGTGGTATATATCAAACAAATTACCTCACTCGTTACTGGAAGATTCTGATATTATACCGTATTATACACCATGTGATGGGCATATCAAAAATTCCAAGGGGAATACTCAGTCATCAGATGTGATTGATGGAGTTTTGATGATGCGGGCCTATTGTCAGCAGTGTCGAAAAGACTTACGTTAGTATATACAACCAACCGTTTTAGTAATTATTTTTATTTTATCTGACATTAAGATATTTATGTTTATTATGTATTGTTATAGATCTTCTCAAATAGGACGGGGAGTAAAAAGGACAGCTGCAGTTTTGGAGACAGAAGAATTCTTGGTGAAGAAAAACCGTTCAGCAGCTGCTGAACCTGTAGAACCAACATCATCCGAACCAGTTCCCGATGTCATTGTGAGTACAAATAATAATCATGAAATTGAATGTTCTGTGTGTAATAAGTTTGTTTCTAAAAGATATTTTAAAAATCATTTAAATAGTAATCTTCACAAAAATAATGTTTTAAGGGCTGACATTGAATGGGTTAATGTTCAGTTAATTGAAAATGCTTTTAAGAATAGGGTGGCCACTTACAGAATACTATTAAATGAAAATGTTCACCAACCATTTACTCCCGAATCCATTTTACTAGGAAATAAAGATAAAATCTTTGCATTATTGGATCGTTCCCTCACTGATCACCATGCTTTAAAAGTAAACTTTATTTTGAATGCGGATTTTACTCAAGAGAGCAAACAAGTAAATAATACATTTGATTTCCAATTATGTAACAATGTAGTTGATGTTAGCAGCGACAAAGATGATATTTTCGAGTCAGTTGTTAAAGATATATTAACAAAATTATTTAACTTTGAGAGAAAAGACAGTGGATGGAGTTTAGTAAAATTTAATTATCTAGATGTCAATGTAAACAAATTTAATCCATTGCGTGGTTCTTCCTATATCGAATTACCACGTGATATTCAGAACAGAAAAGCAGTTATTAATGTAAAAAATAATGATCATGAATGTTTTAGATGGGCTGTATTGTCAGGCTTGTATCCACCTACAAGTCATCGTTCAAACACTACGAAATCGTATATAGCGCATAAAAATAAATTAAATTTTAGAAATTTAACTTTCCCACTTAAGGTTGGAGATATTCAGAAATTTGAAAAAATGAATGATATAAGTATAAACGTTTTTGGTCTTGAATACAATTCGAAAAGTAAAAAACATGACGTAGTAGGCCCATTACACTCAACAAAGTGCAAAAAAGCTACCCACTTGAATTTATTGTTCATATCCAAAGACAGTAAGGGGCATTATTGCTATATCAAAAATTTATCTAGGTTAGTATCTAAACAATTATCAAATACACAGCATGCTGCACATATTTGTGATGGTTGTTTGTCGAACTTTACAACTCGCGACAATTTAATGAATCATCAAAGAAACGATTGTTTCCATGTTTGTACACATTTACCTTCAGAACAGGATAAAAAGAAAAACTGGTTCAATGAAAACGTTTACTCCAATATACTTACTTTCGATAATTATGAACGTAAATTAAGGGTACCTTTTGTTATTTATGCTGATTTCGAGGCCTTTCTAAACCCGATTCAAACAGGTACAATTAATCCTACTACATCCTCAACAACAAATGTACAAAAACATGAGGTATATAGTTTTGGATACTACATTAAATGTTCTTATAATGATAAATTGTCAGTGTACAGAACATATAAAGGCAAAAATTGCACCCAGGAATTTATGAAGTATATGGAACAAGACTTAAAGGCTATTTGTAGGAGAAATACTTTTGTAAAAACTCCATTGCCTTTATCTAATGCAAATAATGTGCATATTGCTCAGAGTAGTACATGTTATATTTGTGATAAAAATTTAAACGAGGATTCAGTCATTTCCTATAATTACCATACTGGTCTTTATGAAGGAGTGGCACATAAATTTTGTTCTGAAAAATACAGGGCACCTAATTTTGTACCTGTATTTTTCCATAATTTGTGTAACTATGATAGTCATTTTATAGTGCATGGGCTTGGTTTGGCGGAAGGCGACATTGAACTGATTCCAGAGAACAAAGAGAAATACATTTCATTTTCTAAGAGCTTACAAATAAATAATCGCACAATTAAATTGAGATTTGTCGATTCACTTAAATTTATGTCCAGTAGTCTTGACAAATTGGCAAAAAACTTGTTGCCTGAACAATTTCATGAATTAAAATTGAATTTTTCATGCGAGGAGGATTTTAAACGCTTATTACGAAAGGGTGTCTATCCCTATGAACACATGGCATCATACGATTCTTTAAACTTAACAGCTCTTCCCTCTAAAGATGATTTCTTTAGTTCCTTGTCTGATAGTCACATCTCAGAAGAGGATTATGATCACGCAAAAGATGTTTGGTCTCATTTTCAATGCAAAAATATGGGTGATTATTCTGATTTATATTTAAAAACTGATGTTCTATTACTAACTGATATATTTGAAAATTTTAGAAACCTTTGTCTTAAGACGTATGGATTAGACCCCGCTCATTATTATACTGCTCCGGGATTAAGTTGGGATGCAATGTTAAGAACTACAAAAATAAAACTAGAACTCCTAACTGATATCGATAAAATAGCTTTTATATCAAAAAATATTCGAGGTGGCATATCACAATGTAGTAATAGATACGCGAAGGCTAATAATATTTTTTTGGAAGATTATAATCAAAATATCCCATCGTCATTTCTTATGTACTTTGATGCAAATAACCTTTACGGGTGGGCTATGTCTCAATGTCTTCCTACCGGTAAATTTGAATGGGTAAATACAGATACTGACTTTAATATATCTGATGACGCTGATCATGGTTTAATTTTAGAAGTTGATCTCGAATACCCTAACGAGTTGCATGACTCTCATTCAGATTTGCCATTTTGTCCTGAAAACGTTTGTTTGGGTAATTCCAAAGAAAAAAAATTAATTCCTAATTTAAATAAAAAAACGAATTATGTCATTCATTATAGAAATCTAAAACAGTGTTTGAAGAATGGTTTGAAATTGAGTAAAATCCATCGCATTCTTAAATTTCAGCAGTCTATGTGGTTAAAAAGTTACATAGATTTGAACACCCACATGCGATCACAGGCATCATCCGATTTTGAAAAAGATTTCTTTAAACTAATGAATAATTCAGTGTTCGGTAAAACCATGGAAAATGTTGCAAAACGCGTAAATGTCAAATTATTAAATCACTGGGAAAATCGAGGAAAAACGCAGGGGGTTCAATCTTTGATAGCGAAACCTGAGTTCCATAGTTTATCCATATTCTCTGAGAATTTAGTGGCCGTTCAATTGAATAAAACTAAAATATTTTATAATAAACCGATTTATCTGGGATTTTGCGTATTAGATATATCGAAAACTTTGATGTATGACTTTCACTACAGCTACATGAAAACCAAATATCCAGACAACCTTAAGCTTCTTTATACAGATACTGATAGCTTAGTATATCAAATTTTCACGGAAAATTATTACGCAGATATAAAATCAGATCTTAATTTATATTTTGATACATCTGACTATCCTCCTAACAATAAATATGATTTGCCGTTAATAAATAAAAAGCGATTAGGGTTTTTCAAAGATGAAAATAATGGTAGAATTTTAAAAGAGTTCGTAGGTCTGAGATCTAAAATGTATACCTTAGATGTTGAAAAATATGACGAGAATGATGAGAAAACTGAAAAATACGGTGTTTTATCAAAAGCCAAAGGAGTCAATAAATGTGTTACAAAAAAATTTACTCTTGACAATTACAAAACGTGTTTATTTAATAAAAATTTGCAACGCGCTCAAATGCTAAGATTTAAGTCTATAAAACATATAATATTCACTCAAAAAATAAATAAAATATCATTATCGCATGAAGATACAAAACGGTACTTATTAGAAAACTCTTCTGACACTCTAGCGTGGGGTCATTATAAAATACCGCAATAATGAAAAAGTTTCAAAGTTGTAATATAATCACACAGAACATTCGAATTCAAAATTATTGTTTGTACATTGTATATTTTTAAGGTATTACTTGTAAACATGTAAAAAAATGTATGAATTTTATTTTATTGTATCTTTTAAGGTATTTTTGTAAATATGAAACAAAAAAAAATAATGTTAAAAGTGTGATCATAAATAATAAAAAAAAATTTACGTAATCATTTTGTTTTGTTTTTTTGTCTACTATATCTGAGTTGTTTAAATAGTAATCATCTTTCTGAATATTACCATTTAAAGTCCATCCGTTAACATATCAACACTCACCCACACACATACACACATAGACATAGATTACGATATTTAATAATGATTCACTTTTATCATCCTTTCACCACCATTGTCGCAGGTCCTAGTGGGTGTGGTAAAACGCAATTTGTTACAAACTTTTTGAATAACTCCAAAGAGATATGTAATGTTGAATTTGATGAAATTATTTGGTGTTATGATGAAATGCAACCTCTCTACAATCTGGAAAATATAAATTATAGTCAAGGAATACCAGATTTTTCAATTTTTGATGGGAAGAAACCTAAACTTCTTATTATAGATGATTTGATGAGAGAATCGGATGGACGAATCGTTGACATTTTTACGAAAGGTAGTCATCATAGAAACTTAAGTGTTTTTTATATTACACAAAACGTATTTCATCAAGGTAGAGGTCAACGTGATATTTCATTGAATACAAGCTACATTGTATTTTTTAAAAATCCCAGGGATAAAACTCAAATACGCTACCTGTCACGACAAGTTTACCCAGAAAACTCAAAGTTTGTGGACGAAGCCTACAAAGATGCTACAAAGGAGGCTCATGGTTACCTCATGATTGACCTGAAACAAAATACAAATGACATATGCCGTTTTAAAACAAAAATATTTCCGTTTGATGGGCATTGCACAGTGTATGTACCTAAAAAGGGGTTTAAATATGATAAAAATCACCATATTTTAGTCAGTTCTACATGATGCATGCAAGAGTAAACACATATAAACATTTACTTGAAGCATTGCAGTTGCTTAAACCCAAATATCGTACTGCATTACTTAAATCTTGTGACGATGAAGAGATCAACATTATTTGTGAGTGCATTTATAACGTCCTAAATGGGAAAATTCCATTAGAAAAAAAAGAAAAGACGAAACTAAAAAAATATAAAGATGTTTTAAGAAAATTAGTTTCGAAAGGGAAACATAAAATAAGAAAAACTGTTATAGTTCAAAAAGGAGGTGCATTTCTACCTATTATTTTAGGTGCAGTTTTAAGTGCTTTAGTGAACTCTTTATCATAAACAAAATGGAAAACACAAAAAAAATGTTATTAGTTGAATCAGATTTTATTGAAAGGCTGAAACGGAATGAGAGTCCACCCGAAAATTCCTCATCTCGGCTAGATGGAGAGATGCAAAAAATCCTTAAAAGTAAAATGAATGATCGCGAAAAGTGGACGTTATATTCTCAAGCATTACAAAGATTTCTACATTTTATTGAAACAGATCGAAAACCGTTTAGAATACCCATCGTGATGGAGGGGGTAGATCAAGTCATCAACGAAAGTAATGATATTATAAAAACAAAAGTGAACAAAAAGGAGGAGATTGAAAATAATGAGTCAGTTACAGATAATGTAACTGAAGCAGCCACACCGTCATCGTTTAATACACCACCTGGCGAAATAAATCAAGAACTAATGCCAATTAGTCCGTCAAAAATTATAAACATATTACCCAAATCTTATGAAAAAAAAGCTCGAACGTTGTTAGATTACATTGTTTCAAGTAAACCGAAAATTTGGTGGAAACAGACTGGTGAAGTTGTTATAAATAACCAAACCATTCAAAATAGTAATATTACTGATTTGGTAAGCGACACCGTTAGATGTCTTAAACGTCCTAAGCCAATTGGATGGGAAGTGTTTGCTTTACTTTTAAAAGATATCGAAGTTCCTAGGTCATGCATAGGTAATCCTACAAATTTAGCATTTATTAATGGTACTCCTTTGATTGAACCCTTTACCCCCTCCACATCTGTGAAGACGAGAGCCTCAACAGATAAAGATAATAACACTTCTACGCCTCTTGCTACACGGGAGCAAAAGCGATCCGGAAAGAAAATAGAGTGGGAAAGATGGACTCCTTATTAGATATTAACAGAATCTATTATGACGTCTCTAATCCAGCTGGCTATAGCAGTTTAAATAATTTATCAAAGGAAATGAAAGGTCAAATGAACAAAGAGGAAGTGAAAAAATGGTTACAATCTCAAGATACGCACACGCTGCATAAACCTATTCATAGACGATTTACTAGAAATAAATACATTCTCTCGAACTTTAATGAACTTTGGCAAGCTGATTTAAGTGATATGAGTACTTATAGTCAATATAATGATGGGTACAAATATATTCTTTGTGTTATTGATGTGTTCAGTAAATATGCTTTTGCAAGAGCCATGAAGAAGAAGGATTCAGCAACTGTTAAACAATGTTTTGAAAGCATATTTACTGAAGCCAACTCTGTTCCCCGTCACATCCAATCTGATAAAGGTACAGAATTTGTTTCAAAGGCGGTTAGAGATTACTTTAAGAGCAAAAATATTAATTATTATACCACTAATAACCCCGACATTAAAGCAAGTATAGTAGAAAGATTTCAAAGAACACTTAAAATGAAAATGTGGCGTTACTTCACTCATAAGAATACATATAACTACACAAATATATTACAAGATCTTCTACATTCTTACAACCATAGCTATCATTCTAGCATTAAAATGCGCCCAGTTGATGTTAGCTCTAATAATATTATGACTGTTTGGTGTAATTTATATGATCGCAAAAAAGATAGGCAAATTTCATTAGAAACTAAAAAACTAAATGTAGGTGATCATGTTAGAATCACTAAATATAAGCATGTGTTTCAAAAAGGTTATGAAAGTAATTGGAGTGATGAAATATTTATTATTGATTCGATTATTAACAGATCGCCACGAGTTGTTTATACAATAAAGGATTTAGAAGGTGAACCCATCATTGGTACATTTTATTCTAAAGAATTACAAAAGGTAACTTACCTCCCCTCCAACGAGTATAAAATTGATAAAATAATACGCTCGCGTCGAGTTGCTGGCAGAAAGGAAATACTAGTTAAGTGGCAAGGTTATCCTAATAAATTTAATTCTTGGATACCTGAATCAAACTTAAAGAAAATATGAGTGAAAATAGTTTTTATCTAACTTTGTTAAGTAATAGTTCATCAGATTACTACACGGATAACACGACTGCACATTTCTTAACTAAATTACCAAAGACCATTAAATTGGATGGAGAATGGGTAGTTGGGTTGGTGGAATTTCAATATCCTTGTTCCATGTATAATGTTCAAGAGCACGAAAACATCATTTATTTAAAGAAAAAGGTGTTATCACCCACCGATAAAACTACAAAAATAGTAGATATAAAAACTCATATACCAGCCACTACATATGATAATATAGATCATTTTCTTCAAGCGTTTAATGAAAACCCACAGTTAAAAAATAACGTAAAATTTCGATATGATGGATTAACAAAACTGGTTGGAATAGCAACAACAAATAAAGAAATAACATCTATCATTACAACTCCGATACTAAGTCTGCAATTGGGTTTTAAACCGAAAACAAATTTAAAACAAAATACATTAGGAAAAAGCCCTGCAAATTTATATTTAGGTTTACCATCTCAAATATTTGTTTATACTGATATAATACACCCACAAGTAGTCGGAGATGTTATTACTTCATTACTCAGAATAATACCTTTAGATCCAACTAAGTTCATTTATGGAGCTTATAAAACTCACATCTTCTCACCCGCTCATTATGTACCAGTTTTACGAAGAGAGTTCGATACCATTGAAATAGATATAAGAACAACGACTGGTGTCAGAGTACCATTTCAATTTGGATCTTCTTGCGTGAAGCTACACTTTCAACGAGTAAAATGATTTACAACAGATCGTCAGTCTCTTGTCCTTACGAACATTATTATTCACACCAAGCCGGCTCTGGGATAGGTATTGTCTATAAGGGAGTTCCATATCAACGAGGACATGGTATAGGCAGTTTTTTGGGTGGACTATTTAGATCAGTGCTCCCTTTGTTATCTAGCGGTTTAAAAACCATTGGAAAAGAAACCTTAGGGGCAGGGGTTGGTTTGTTAACTGATATGGTAAATTCTCGTCCTATGGATAGTTCCATTCGATCACGATTTAAGGAAGCGAGCGCTAACCTAAAAAGAAAGGCTGATGAAAAAATTGATTCTCTCATGTCAGGATCTGGGTATAAAATGTCGAATAAAAGAAGAGAACCGCTCATTACTCGAAAAGCATCGCGACGAAGAGGAAGTAGAAATAATAATAAAAATAACGATATATTTTCAAGTTAAATAATGTCATTTCTACACAGTCATTCATGTGAATGTGCAAAATCTGAATTAGATATATTTGCCCTTCCATCAACTCAAACAAGTATTGAAAGCGGACATTGGATTCATTACAAACCAATTTCATCTTTAAGTGATGATGGCCCCATTGAATTTCAAGTACCTGGATCAGGAGATGACTACATTGATCTATCACACACAATGTTACATATTACTGCTAAAGTATTGAATCAAGATGGGACAAAATTAAAAGCAGATGCCGGAGTTGGACCCACCAATAACTGGCTACATTCCCTTTTCAACCAACTTGATGTATATTTAAATCAAAAACTCATATCACCCCCAAACAATACATATGCTTACCGTGCTTATATGGAAAATCTTCTCAACTATGGACCGGCAGCCAAAAAAACCCATCTTACTTGTGGGTTATGGTATGAGGATACCCCAGGTTTTATGGATACCGTTGATGCCAACAACAAAGGATTTCAGAAAAGACTAGAATTTATCAAAGAGAGTAAGGAAGTGGAAATGATTGGACATTTGCATGGTGATATATTTAACCAAGAGAAATTCTTGATAAATGGTGTTGAATTGCGTATTAAGTTAGTCCGATCAAAAGAATCATTTAATTTAATTTGTCATCAAGATAAAAAACTTAAAGTACAAATAACAGATGCTAGTCTCATTGTTAGAAGAACAAAAATCAATCCTAGTGTTTTGATAGCCCATCAAAAAGTATTGGCAACAACGACTGCGAAGTACCCCATTACGAGAGCAGAAGTTAAGGTTCTCACAATACCAACAGGGGTCCAGGGTAAAACATTGGATAATATATTTCTCGGACAAATTCCTAAACGCTGTATTATTGGATTTGTATCAAATTCAGGTTTTAATGGAAATTTAGCTTTGAATCCATTTAATTTTCAAAATTATAATATGAATTCATTTAGCTTGTTTGTAGATGGTCATGAAATTCCTTCTAAAACATTACAACCGTCATTTAGTTCTGGTTTAATAGCGGCGGCATATCACACCTTATTTTCTGGAACTGGTATTCATTTTCACAACGAAGGTAATGGAATAAGTAGAACAGATTATGGTGGAGGATATTGTTTGTTATGTTTTGATTTAACCCCTGATTTATCTGCTAGTTCAACTTCACACTGGAATCTTGTTAGACATGGAAGTGTTCGGATAGAAGTACGCTTTGATTCGGCTCTAACTAGCACCATTAATTGTATCGTGTATGCAGAATTTGACAACATTATTGAAATAAACAAAAACCGTGATGTATCTGTAGATTATAATAGTTGAAAAACATAATTATATAAATACAATGTTTTCTTTCGTTTACTTTATTTTGTTGTAGTCATTGTTTGCAGCATCATCAAGACATAAATTGTTATTAATTAAGTAATTATGGATACTAATGAGATTCAATTTTGTATGAAGAAATTAAACCCACTTTTTGAATCAAATGTTTTTGCTGCTAACAAAATACCTATTTGGGTCGATCTACCTGTCTTTATTGTTAGTAATTTGGACCCTGACACGAAACCAGGCTCCCACTGGGTTGCCATACACATTGATGTTACTGGTATAGGAGAATATTTTGATTCCTTCGGACGGAAACCTTCAGGTTACCATAACTTATTTTTAAAAAGAAACACCAGACAGTGGTTTTATAACAATAAACCTCTTCAAAACCATTTTACTTCAGTTTGTGGTGAATATTGTCTAGTTTATTTGTATTTTAAATATCATGGAAAAACTATGACAGATATGCTAAGTTTGTTTTCTGATAATTCTGTATGTAATGACCTTATATTAAGGAATATGTTTAAAACATTTTTTGTGAAATAAAATAATACGTGTACTTAAATAAGATTTTTTATTTTTTCATATAATACAAAGACCTTTTAAACCACACATTTTTTTTTAAATTTTATTATTTACAAAATATTTCTTAACATTCTTTGTTACTTAAAAAACGAGACGACACAAAAAAATCTGTTACATGGAAAATGTACTTAAGGAGAGGTAAAAAATGAGAAATACGTTAACACAATCATTAAGCTACTACTATCATTAATAATTATAACTATCACTGTTTCTTATTATCTATAAAATATTTCACACTACTGTCCTTAGAAGCTAATTGCTTTGTTATGTTATAAATAATATTTCGCGTATTTTGTAGCTCCAAATCGTCTTCCAACGCAAAATATTTCAATCTGAAGTCCGCATGCTTCCAGTGTTCCATGGGTGGGACGTTTTTGATTTTATGCATATCATATATCTCGATTTTAATCAAATGTGATGCATAGGCCCCGTCGTCTTGTCCGGATGACAAGTTTGCAACACCGTCTGGTGAACTTTTGCTCACATTTGAAGACCGTTTCACAACTTTAGACTGCTTTTTAGGTCGTTCAAAGAAGCTATCGATATTGTTTCCTGAACGTTTCTTTGCGATGGCTTGTTTAACTTTGAGACCAAGCGTACCCTCTTCATCGCTTGATTCGTCTTTATTATCATCCGGGTAGTAATAGTTCTTGAAAGTATTTTCAGTGAACTGAAACAATATAAAACAATAATTTACACACTGTCTACAATCTTGATAATTAAAACACAAAGAACACAAGTGAAAACAAAACAAAGTAAGTTACGGTAATAAAAGACATACTTACATCCATTGTTGGGTCTTTCTATAAACACTTAAACACTTCACTGTTGAATTAACACTATATTTCTATATACTGCAGTAGATACAAGGAGCTCTGATACAGAGGACTGCCACGACAGTAATACTTACTCAAAACCATTTCTCTTCGGCTTTTATACTGTGATAGTGAGCAGGATACAGTATCGTTCAAATCATGTCTCAACAGGTTCATCTAATACAGACGCTCTCTTTACTAAAACCGAAATTCAAAAGCATAATAGGAAACAATAAATCCATTGTCAGTATAAAATATAATAGATGTCTACCAATAAAGCAATTATGCTGTTATAACAATGAATACCAACACACAAGAAATGCCGACGTATTAGACTAAATCATGTTGAAACCAGTTGACACGTCTCGTTATTTTTTTAAAATCATACAAAGTAACATGTCTCAACAAGTTCATCTAAACAGACGCTCCCTGTACTCAAACCCAAATTATATCCACATAATAATCCATTGTCAGCATAAAATATAATACACGTCTATCAATAAAGCAATTAAGCTGTTATAACAATGAAAACAAGTGCACAAGAAATGCCTCACACGCCTCGTTATTATTTTAATAATACAAAGAAACAAGTAGCTACGAGTTTACTTTCTATCGTGTTACAAAGAACATAAAAATGTATAGTAAATATATAGTATTAGATAATGAGACATACTTACATACTAAGTTTAAGAAGATAGAATAGTTTAAGAATAAAAAAAAGGCTACATTAGGTTGAATTGCATTTATCGCAGACAAAAATAATGAGTTAGAAATAGGTAAAACTAAATAAAATAACACAATACAATATGCACAATATAGGTAAGTATGTATACGATATGTAGGATGCTTTAGTTTGGATAGGTAAGTTTAGGTATTTAGGTTAAAACATAACTTGAACGAAGACTAGGTGAAATCAGGTTAGTTTGAAATGAGAAGTTAGGTTGATTTTAGTTAGGTTTGGTCAAGTTAGGTTTGGTAAAAGAAGGTTTAGGTTAGTTTAGGCTACCGACGGATTACTTGTGTAAAATCTAATTAGGTTAGGTTAGGTTAGAACTGTATTCCTTATAAATCGAAATAGCTCCAAGAGGTTGTAAGATAATAAGATAATGCATCGCAAATAAGTACCTTTTGCAAATACGTATCGCTAATACCTATTGCAAATACCTATCGCTAATACCTATCACAAACACCTACAGTATAATAACCACATAAAGAAGGCATGAATGAAGACGTCGGTGGGTGAAGGGTCCAGGTAGTATTCTCGGTAACACAATAACGCGCCCGAGTCGAGATCGAACAATAGAAAAGGGTCGATAAGCCTATTGTTACCGTGGTGAGCAAGGTGTATTGTTTAATTAGCGTATTTCGTAAGTACCTGAAGGAGGCGCCGGGCACTGCTGAGACCTAGCGCAATCAATTCAAATGGGGGGCTATTTGTTTTTTTTTTTTTTTTTTTTTTTTTTTTTTTTTTTTTTTTTTTAGGTTCACCGGGGGCGGTGGATCGGCCCTGGGGTCAGGATCGGTGACCACTGAGAGGTGGGGCCAGAATCGGGGAATAGTTTCTACTCCAGTGCCTGACTAGGCCACTGTCCCACCTCCCCGCTACTACGCTCGGGAGGCTGTGGCGGCTGTCGCGGACTCTGCGGAGCGTGGCGGCGCAGCGCTTGCGCAGCGTCGCATGAAAACCGTCAACGTGCGCGTCCGCGAACATGCCAGACGCGCTGCAATGCCGCGGCAGCCGCAACAGCACCCTGAAAGCGTCATTATATTGCACCCGCAATTTATTGATCGAGCGCTGCGTGTATCTCGACCATGAGCTGCAGGCTTCGAGCAACACGGAAGGGAGGCGGCATTCGCACTATTTCCCCTCTGCCGAGGTACAAGATTAGCGCGTCAATCTAATCTAGCGCGGGTAATAAAACTAGTTGCACTTGGATTTTTCACTAGACCGAGTCCAGACGCGCGCGTGAACACTGCTGCACAAAAATGCCTGTTTGCTCGGTTTTTTGTTATAAAAAGAGGTCGGGGACATCAAATTTACAAAAAGAAAGTGTTACATTTCACATGTAATATTTTTTTTTACATATCATACGTTTAATTACATTCAAACACAATTATTATATTTAGTCTCATGTAATTGTTGGATTTATCGATTTTGCTCGCTCAGTACAAATTGCGGATCGGTCGAGCGACAAATCCGACTTCTCATCTCTCAGAATACAATAACATACTTCAACGAAAATGTGTTAGTGTGCGTGTTGTGACACTTGTCACTCGTCCGTACACAAAAAGAGATCGAGGTTTGCAAGATTTGTCTTTGACGTGTGTCATTTTCTATGTATTTGTGTCGTCATTACAGATTGGATTTTGTATGTAAGTGTGTGAGAAGTGCGACTGTGTGCACCTTTCCCCCCGCGAAAAATGGCAGAAAGATTTGTACGGTGAGATATCGCTAGGGCCCCTCCCTTCCGATGTGTCGGAAGCCGGTGTTGCTCGAAGGCTGCAGGTATACAGCGATGTACAGTACGCAATGTGTACAAATAGAAACTTATTTTGCATGTTGCACTTTCCTCGCTAAAGTGAGGTGAAAAGTTTTGTGTTACACACGGGTGCAAATGTATTTTACTTCTCGTGTGTTGAAACACTCGCTACGCTCAGGATTCTATTTTAACTATAAAATCGTTTCGCTTGCTCGCGTTTCAATTCCACACTCACAGGTAAAATACAACTTTGCACCCTTGTATAACAAGTAACTATTTTCGTTCAAAAGTAAATACAGTTCTAAGTTTGCCCCATGAGGAATTAAAGTAACTCCCCAAATATTATAAGCACACGTATAGCAATTTTTGTATTTTCATTAACAAATCAAGCATTTTCATTCAAAAACAATTACAAACCTTCTAACAATACATATTAGTTACTGGCGCATATAAAAGGGAGGATGGGGAAAGGGAGAAGAAAAGGGGGGTGGGGGGTGGGGTATATTTAAAAAACTGTTAACTTTTAACAAATCAGTTGTTTACTTAACGCCCACTACAGCCACTACAGCCACTACAGGTCATGTCTGCGCCCTGATTACGTTATTAGGACGTTTAATAATGAACGTATAATACCTATTTTAGGAAAAATTTAGTCGTAGTTATATAATGAGGGGGATTCGTCACTTTATTGCGGCTGGCACACCGGAATTCGCGGGTTCGGGTCCCAGTATTTCAACCAGATATGTTACTTTTGACAGCTGACAGATCATATCCATTACGAAGTTTATTTCGACCTATTGCGTATTTCGAAAGTTGTGTACGGAATAGGTATCATTGGAATGTTAATTTAAGATTCTGAAAACATAAAGAAATAGTTTCCGCGAAGAATTTAAATGGTGTATGTAAAGTTTTCAATAACTTGGGCCAGAGTGGAGTCTAGAAGTCTAATAACCCAACACCTCTCGTTACATCAGATGAGTATTTTTTTCCAGCAGTAAAAATAAGGTACAAAAAAGACTTCTTTACTTTGCAAGTAGGAAATTGGGTAAAAGGGCGTGCCCTTCATTTAGTGAGCCAAACGTCCTTTTTCATCCCTCTAGAAGGGATTCAAGGGATATTATGTGGGTGGGTAGCCTACAACTTTGTTTATAATAATTACGAATAGTGGGTGTATCTGAAATACGCAACTGGCGTGGGTTTTTATATCCCCATTGTTTCTAATTCATAACATTATCTAATTTATTTTCTTAACTATTGCGTTTAATCGAGGAGTTTTCTTTACCCAATAATTTCCTTTTGTTAGGTAGGTACTCGTACGGTTTGACAATGTAGGTTACAGTTGCACCAACACCAAGTAACAACTGTATTAGAAACGACTGAAGTTCTTAACTTCCAAATGATAAATGAAGTCATTTACCGAAAGGTATATTGATCAAATAATAATGGGACCATTCGATGTGGAGTTCTGATTTTGACATCACTTTGTAGAGTTACAGTAATTCTAACTCTACAAATAGGTACTTGTAACTTCTGTATTCTTCTTTATTTCCCTAAAATAAATAAAAAAAGTTTGAATTATCCGCAAGGCATTGATTTTTTTTCATATTGCAATTATGGGACTATGAATAAACTAATAAACCGTTTGTAAGGGTAGCGTCCGATAGTTGTCTGGGGCAATGTAGGTAAAGCAAATTATTTTTTTTATTTGTTAGGAAAACTTACAGCTAGAGTAACAAGTTAGGTAACAACATAGAAACAGTAAGCCAATTACAAGTTTCCACAGGTAGAAACTGTAGTACATGGCGTGCGAACTTAAAAGTCTTATAAATAATACTTACTTCACTTACTATTATATTTTCTCCACACCAGCTCGGAAAGGCTTACTTTGCACTTTAAAAACTGATAGCAAAGTTGCATTTTATTCACATGTTAGGCAAAGTAATCAAATGCAAATTTTTAGTTGTTTTCTTATGTTTGCTGGTAGAATTGACTTTTAAATGATGATTTTGGAGGCTAAATATTTAATAACATTCATTTGGATTTGATTTTGTTTGATATTTTACATTTAATATTTGCTTCGGGTTGGTGTGGTGAATGATTTTGTGTTTCACTCGGGGGCAAATTTTGTTTAACCCTCGTGCTTTGAAACCCTCGCAACGCTGAAGATTCCATTTTTCGAACCACTCGCTACGCTCGTGGTTCAATTTTGGAATCTTTCGCTGGCTCGGGTATCAATATTAGCACGAGTGGTTAAACAACAACTTTGCCCCCTTGTAAAACAAATAACTATTTGCTTATCTTGCTTGACAAGGAAAATGGATGCACGCAGTGAACGAGAAGAACAAAAGAGAAAAAATAAATAAATAAAATAAAAAACAGGATAGAAATACACAAGTGTTAACAGTGGGAGAAGTCTTGGCTCATTAGTTTGCGTATAGAGATAAAGCTTTCACAGAACAGATCGATGATATCATAATGTTTTCAAAGCTGATTAGTAGCTGCTAGCAGTTCTTAGAAGAAGGAGTTTCTTCTGTATTTAGGTACTATGAACAAAGGGAATATGGAACGTTTTTTTGGTGCGAGAGGATATGCGTGAGGGGACTGAGAACGTCAAGTTTGCTAATAGATCAGGACAGTCTAGACATGGTTCTGAGCAATTTTCATAATATAAATTACGTCAGATATATTACGCCGGACGTAGAGAGGTAGCAGATGATGTTTGGCACAATGCTGATTATAACTTAGTTTGTTTGAATTTAAATCTCAGAAAACGATTTTGTTTTTTTGCATTCTTTCAATTTTTGATGAAATATAGATGTCATAACAGGAGTTCCAAACCTGAGAGGCGTATTCTAGGTGGCTTCTTACAAATGCGCAATAGACAATTTTAACTGATTTTAATCTTTTGAGGTTCTTGCACGATCTTAAGATAAAACCAAGTGCCTTAAATGCTTTGAATCAACGTGCCGAACAAAGATCAACTTATTGTCCATTACGTCACCCAAGTCCCTTATTTCACTAAACTAGGAAATAACCTCATTTTTTAACAAATAGTTACAACTAAAGACATCACGCTTCCGAGTAAAGGAGATGGCAAAACATTTGGACACATTTTTATCTAGTTTAGTTAGTTTATTGATAGCGCAATAAACATCTAGTCTACGAAGATCTTCTTGAAGGTAAATTGCGTCAAGAGTGTTATTGACTACTCGGAAGACTTTCATATCGTCCACAAATAAAAGAATATTGGGAAATATCTTGTATAAAAATGGTCCAAGAATCTCTCCCTGGGCGGGGCACTCCTGAAGGGATTTCCACCCGCGATGATGAGAATCCGTTCTATCTAGCCTGATCTGATGACGAATTATTGAATCTCAAAGGACAAATCGCCTACCGTCGACGTTTTTCTTACACAGTACTCGATCGCACGCAATCGTAATTAAAGAGACGTTAATGTCCCATGCCGTCTATTTATGCTAAGCAGGCCGGCCTGTCCAAAGAGACCTAAATGCTTAAGAAATTTAACGAGACGCAGTCTTTTCAATAGAAGCCAGTAACGCAGGCAGTCGTATATGAGTAAGGTGTTAAAGGAGATATACGTCGTTTTGAAGAGCAGGGTAGTATGGCGAATCTCCGCGACAGCGGGATGTGCTGCGTGGGCGCAGAACGATTTGACACGCACTCGCGACACTTGCATTCGCAATCACTGCACGCGAACACTGACATGCCTTTGTAGAATTATTTGTTAGTTAATTTCAAAATTGAATTTTTTTCTACCAAGTGATGCGGACTTCTGGCAACTTGGCATTGTCCTATCATGCTTACAGATGAAGTGGGAAGAAGTGCCCTAGATCGTAATCTATACGCGTAGCGTAGTTATACCAATATTAGTATGAGAAAAAAGATGACACGACGATAGATATGTTGTTATACCCTTGCGCTTCCTCTTTTCTGGATACCGTCCTCCTCTGTCCGTCCTAATTTAATGGCTTACTACGGAAAGCGTTCAGCTTATCCCACTTTTTCCGACTGCCTTTGCTGCAATAACCATCTTGCAGGGTTTCTTTAGTGACTTGAGTATATGGCCCATTGTTTTGGGGCGTTCGACAGAAGTGTCCTCTTGTCTGTACTTTGTGCTTACGAGTCTGCTATATTTTAATTTAAGTATTCTAAAGTGCGACTCTCGGCATCCTTGTCCTTGAGTGTAATCAACGGCGCACGCGTCTCTTATTTACGGCGGATTATGCGCGCGCAATCAGCCCGCTCCCGCAAAAATACAAACCGTGTGACACCGCGCACAATGTGTCGTTACTTTTGATCTGTGAATTCATCTGCGGACATCGGAGTGCCATTTTGATGTTCCGATTCAGGATGAAATTGAAGTTGCAGGCGGAATTTGATTAAACCAATGGGTTTGGACAAGTCAAACCATGATGGATTTATCATGTATGATTTAGGAGTTAGTTTCGGGAGTTAATCTGATCGCTTTTCCATTTAATTATACCAAGATGATGTTACTTATTCTGTGCTGCAGAGACCTATGTAATTTCATCCACGGAATACTATGAAGCATTTTCTTTTACCTTATTAATACGTATTGTCTGTGATTTCATCGTTATCGAGATCATGTAAGTAGGTTTGCCTTTCAGCCATTCAGGTCCTACAACAAGTGCTTGAAAAGTACACTCAAATTCAATACAAACTGATCTACTATCAGTGCTTTTGACATCAGACTTTAATGAAGATGTTGTAATAACGATTCACTTTTAGTTCTTATCTCATACGTTTTGTTCTGGAACTTACTGGGCGGGGATGTAACCTATGGAAAAGAATTGCCTGAATCTTAAATCAGCAAAGCGAAACTAACTTTTAGACTAAGCCCATTCCATATTGTTCACTACATTGCTAAGCACTCAGAGTAGCGGTAAACCCCAATTGCGTCAACCAATACCTACCAATAATTATCTACTTGTTTGCTAATCCAAAATCGATAGTCCCTAATGACGTTATTCCTTTATAAACAATGCATGATTGTAACTGTATCTAAATGAAAATATATCTAATCTCATCTCAGTTACTCCTCATTAGTTCAGACGCGCAGACGTGCAACTTTCAAACTGCAGGTTTGAATCCCGGTTAACCGGAGTGAGCTTTTCGGAATGAAGTATGTGTGTATTCTAAAGTAGGTACATGTATTATGTAGTCTAGAATTTATTATCGGCACGTCCGTAACGTTACTTTTAAAATACTTGTGACGAAGCCGAGAGGCTTACCTTTATCGGTGGAGTGTATTTTCGAGCTTATCACCTAATTTAATATAGTAGTTCGTTCCCATACGCGGTACGTAACCGATTTGTCATTTTGGTTGAATTGCCCCTTACACATTATGTATAACTGGTACATTCTTGAATATTGAGCAAGTTTGTTTATTATAATATAATTTTAAGACCACCGCTTGATGACAGCTATAACTATAATGTCATCGAGATTACTGTGGAATCAAGTTTTAGTAGCGACTAGCGGTGCATAAGAATTGGTTATGATATTTCATATCATCTAGAGATTTTATAATCTTGAATTCTGAGAATCCGACTCTGCAGTCGAATCTCCTATTACATAACTTGGGTGGGAACAAATATCAGACTTGTTAATTTGTCTATGAATAAGGTATTCCTTTGCAGTTATTAACGGAATACCCTGTCTACCTATAACTTTACTGTTCCTATCTACTATACCAAGTTCTCTTTACCTGCTCATGATTTAAACTCTTAAATTGCCATGGTGAGTTGGCCCTAGTCCCATATATGTACCTATGTAAAATGTTACATTTATTACAAACATTGCACAGTTCTTTCCAGTTGGATTAAACAAACATTTGCTTTCAATAGAGATCATTTCAATATGTTTTGTTCGTTTGCTTTGAACTAGCTAGAGCATAAGAAGTAGATAAACCTATTACATTTATTGGTCTATGCAACCGGATCATAATGTTTTTGAACTAGGAAGAAGGATATTTGGATGTCCAGTGAAAGGCGGTGTGTCTATGTGAATGGCGACAGAGGCATCGATCCGGCGCGGAGCGGCGTCCGGCCGTGGCCCCGAGCATCCCGCCACTAAGTGCGATCGATGCGCCGTCCTTGAACCCTGCCGCTGTCGCTCGCGCGCACGCGCCGTTGAATGTCAGACGTCATCCCGTGACCATGGCCACCAAACACGTGCCGCCCCCCCACACCCAAACACAACCAGGGAGGACACCCATCCTCTGAGCCCCATTCATCGGAGCCACCCGCCCATCCACCCGCCTAGCATCACATCCAAACGAGACAAATCTTTACGATCTCCCATCCTTCTACTCGCCTTCGGAAGCAAGCGCATCGATCATGCTAGCCATTTGGGGTGATGCCCGCTGCTCTGCGCTGCCGGTAAACGTTTCACCTATATTATCTCGAACTTTGATATTTCTGTCTTAAAGATTTTGACCTTTACGGGACGACCAGCAGAATGGTAAATGGGTTGCATTAGGGAGTCGTTTATCATTTAAAAGCTTTAGGGAGTCTTTTATCATTCGCAAGCTTTGACATTTAAAGTTAACCGAATATTTTCCGCTGCTACCGCTCGCGGGCGCTCGTCCTGTTAGTCGTACCCCATCGTGTGTGGGCTTGCGTTGTCAGTTGTTAACGCTTTGCTACGAGAATGGTGATTTAGTAAATTACGAAATCTTTGATTGAATTGTGGCGCCACGTGTTTCGTGTGTATAGTGTGTCGTGCGACAGTGCAAGGCGGCATTGAGCGCGACCACGCAGGGCTAAGTATGAATGAACTAACTCGTGGGCGGCGGCAAGCGTGGCCCATTCATTAGCTTCGAGGCCATTCCTTATAAATAATAGCACAACAAACTTGACGATAACACTAAAGGTAGAACGCAGCTGATCGTGTTTATAGCTTCTGTATCAGAGATAAGAATGGGACATAACAGTATCGGCTATGGGACGGCAGTCACAGTTTGGAATGTTAGGATGACATCGTTTTGTTTAGCGTATTTTTTACAAAAGTATAATTTCACGAGAGGAATAACAGCAGTGGGACGTGTATAGGCTCTATCATTTATTTATTTATTATTTCATACCCCACCCCACGGTTTCCACCATGATTATCACTGAGCCTGTAAATTTCCACCGTTCATCTTTCTTTTATTAGGATAAAAACCGAATATGTACATTGTAATTAAATGAAGGAGTGTTTGTATTTATTGTCTGCGACAAAAGGTCAAACATGCCAATTTTGGTAACATTGCGAGAATTGCGATGCCTAATGAAAATCTGAACACGTTCGTCCAAGCATAGCTCCTACAATTAAGCTATGTTATAATTAAGATATTCGCATCTAACTTGTCTTGAATTTAACCAACTGAATTCAGCCTTGGATTAAGTTAATAGTGCGTAATCTAAGCGCTTGCAGACAAGGTTCGGTCGACCGGTAAAAGGAGGTATTGGGCGTAGGAGTCAAGGTAAGGCCTGCAGGTTCCACGCACAGATTAGAGCATTGTCTCCGCCAACACACTTGTTGCCATCTGCCCGGAAACCGTCCATGTCAATGGCAATCACTTATGTAGAAATTATACTACCACAAATGTCTAGCAAGCGGAAAAATGAAATCAATACAAATATACAATTCACCAAATAGGTTACAAGGAACAATAGATTTATGTTTCCACACAAGCATCAAATATATGATCTGGTCAAGGTCCCCAGGTTAGCAATCATTAAAAGAGGCGAGGCCTATGATACCTATCAAACAAACCTTACTTTAGCAGGTACTCGTATGTATTACTTCTACATTTGTCCCTCGTTCTAAGTTGAAATGATTCGCGGCCGCTCGGCCCGGTGTCCTGATAAGCCAACTTAGTGTTGCGATCTCAACTTTGTAACAAATGGGCCGAGAGATCATTGCCATTACAGTTGCCCGGATGCAAAGTAAATTGTACCTATCAGGAATATCAGGATTGTGAGTCAAACGAGCAACTATTGTTAGGCTGGAGAGGCTATACCTACTCATCTAACTTGTTTTGTATTTGTTGACTTGACAGGATTTATTTGGAATAACCGATTTGCTAATAGCAATAAAGGTGGTAATCATGTGACATCACCGCGGTATTATGTATAGCAAACTATAGCTTCACTTTATTCAAGTCGTATGTGCTTCCAATTATTTTTGTTGAAGTAGATAGGTACTTGTATTAATATCAAAATTACCAGTATCGATGAACTAAGCAGGTAACACCTACATCATTTTCATTAGAAGGTGACTGCTAAAATACCTACCTACGAGTAATTATTCTTTCATTATCCAACGGTGCGTGTACCTATGTATTTGAAATACGCATTGGCTGCTATTGGAATACACATTGGGAGTAAGTAAGTACTTATGTAATTCCATACGATTTAAAGTCAAAGTACCTAAAGTATACATATACATAGACATAGATAGAAATATATATAGACGAATGGAGGTCCAAGGGGGAGGCCTATGTTCAGCAGTGGACGTCTTATGGCTGAGATGATGATGACCTAAAACATATCTTAATTAGAATTCGCTAATTACACGCTACCTACTACTACTACTATTTGCAAATAGATATTATGTCATAAATAAAGGAACATTTACGTCGGCGCGGCAGGTCCGCTCGAAACTTGTCGGGATTCTCTACAGTTACAGTGGAATAAGCAGACGTGTCGGTAGACTCGCCCGCTCTCGCTAATTAGATAAACGAGCCGTAAGTCGCGGGGTCGGGACCGCAATTACGACACGACAGCCACGGCCCGTACATCAACGATATAGGACGCACTGACTCTGACTCATGTCACATGGCGCAGTCCTGCCATCTAATTCACAAAGCATTTCTCATCATTACTTTGGGAACGAATCAAATTATTTTATTGTACCGGGTCTTTAGTAATTCATGGATAGCCTTCTAACCACCGACAGGGCATCTTAAGCTGGTCCAGAAAGTGGACTTATAGGTCTAGTAAAAGTTTCGTGGTTTTCGAGATAATCGTGCACCCCGGTGCCCTAGGCTCGTTGGTTAGAAGGTTATCCCTTAATTACCGGGTAGTTACTCTCTATGTATACACAAAGGGTAGAACATTTCCAGGGACTGAGCTGAAAGGATAGTGTTGTCTAAGTGATCTGCAATCGAGCTATAATAATCGAAAAGCTTTACGATTATTAAATTATTTAATTAAATAGTAAAACAAAATCTTTATATCAGTGACAACCCTACAAAGTTATTTACATTTTAAATTGACACATATCATGTCATTAATAGGATAATCTTGCTAGGGTTGAAATGTACAGATTTTTGCACTAATGTTTAAACATTGTTGATAACAACAAACTGGATCTCAAAAACGGTTTTAGAAATATTAACGTGATTAATAATAATAAGTGAAAAATAAAGTACGTAGCCCAAACAATTACCCGTTTGCATAAAAGTCCCTCGTTCTGTTCCGATATGCTTTGATTTGTGTTTTTTAAGTCGATATGACTATCTCTCATGTGACCATCACACATATCCTCCGCGCGGCCTCCGCCACTGAAGGGCTTGGTCACTTTTTCTTTGGTATTTGACATCTATTTCAGTTTATAATGTCTAATCAAGTTTGCTAGACGAAAACACGCATATATAAGGACTGTATCGTTTATTATGCGTACAACTTTACTTAGCCGTTTTTTCTGGTATTATATTTTTATTAAAAACTTACACATATAGTTTAATTAGTGCTTTAATAATAAGTAACATTTCGTCCTGGGAGATCACGTAAAGCATATGGTTTGGACAATATTTACCTAATCCTCCCGAGTAACTACAACGATTTTGGACAAATACTACAAGAAAATTTGCGGTTTGCGAACAAGACGAGATATTACACAAAAAAAATCGTGCTATGTAAACAGCAATTACATATGATTCGTAAAGCGAAACATCTGGGCATACTCTAATCATTTCTTTTAGTTGGAAAAAAAGTTTTGGATCTGTGCATGGTGGCCTTTTAGAGAATATGGCATGTTACTTACGACAACCCCGACTTTGGTATACAATATAACCATCATGGAGCGTTTCTATCGACCTGTTCTAGCCATGGTTCAACGCCATGAATGTCCGTTAGGCTTTGGATTTCGGTAGATTCTTTTAGCTGTTTCCCTCATTTCGCTTGTGTCAGGAATTGACGGGAATCCAAATTGTTGCATAAAAAGTCGTTTTCATGTAAAGATAAAAATTCACCACATTTATTATGTGGATGTTCAATTGAGCAATCATGAAAAGGACACTTTGGTGGCATATTTTGGCAGCATATTAACCTTTTTTTTCTTTAAATCGTACCAAGGAATCGGTGAAATAGTCTCAAATTAAGCTCGATAGGCTTGTCCAAATTATATTTGCTAGACGGTATTAAAATCATCATAAAGTCCCTAAAATAAAATAAATGTAAAACCTTCTTATATCAGATATGGCCTAAAAATACCCTCAGATTATACCTTAAGAACATAGTAATACAAAATAATACACACGTCAACAGTTAGACCAGGTTCAATCTGTACCCATAATAAACGATACAGTCCTTAACTAGGTATTCGAACAAAGTTTGACTGACGCACTCGATGCATGCATATGCTCATCGAGCATACATATTATACATTGTAACATTACGTAAGTACCTACTGTATGAATGAGATTTGCAAAATAGGCACTTAACCAAAACATATCTCGCGTCCATGACATTTCATACCTTGTCACATTGTAGCATGCTTACGTTCGTACTAATTAATCAGTATTGTTCAAAATTAGTCTGCAACACTTACGAAATACTGGGAAGTCTGTGGCGGTCAGCGTAATAGCTTGTGACTGATGACTTGTCATCTCGGAGTAGGTATATAAACAAGTCATTTCTCTTCAGTCATTATCTATTTGACAAGGTGACAGTTCAAACGGAGCATACCTACACTATGCTTTAGTTTTTTTTTGCTTTCAAGGTTAGTTATTTGCACAGACGACCAGACGTGTGTGCCGGTAGACAACGCATACAGTTAGACCAAGATAACTCTACAGCACGTTTGGTAGCATAGACTGTGGAAGTGTTATTTAAACGTCATAATTTCATAGACATTTGGCTTTTATGATAGCACTTTCACGCTCTGTGCTATCAAATTCGCTGTAGAGTTATTTTGGTCTAACTCTATCAATCTTCGCGTGCTCTGCAAAGCACATTTTATAGATTTATGGTAATTGGTCCGTTCAAAGACACGGACGTCACACAAAGACACTGACTCGAAAATGGAGTAAAACTACCGTATATTTTTGGCAGAGCAGAGCGCTACTATGCTCAGTCTGGAGGATGTCTTGTCTGTGCTTAGACATGTCTATTGTCACTTGTCTGTAGTCCGTCGGGGCCTTGCGCTTGCCCATCAATTAGAGTATCCGCTTTTTTTCTATTAGGCCGTTTATTACATTAGTGCTCCTCGAGGACGCTGGTGAGTCAAACGCGAGGGCACGCGACAACGATAATTAGTTTAACGCATTCGTGCATTCCCGTCGGTTAACGATTGCGGGCATTCGCATTTAAAAAAAATGCTAAGGTTACGTCTCATGCTTTTATACGTTGCTGTCTTCGTATACGAGCTGATTATGTATCCAGCGTGACCCAGCGCTTACATAAATAACCGGGGAACAGAGCCTTTGCCTTACGTAGTTACCTATGTAAAACCTTTGGACATTTTTCTTACTAAATCTTTGCAAATTAAAGTTGAGAACAACACCTTTGTAGTAAAATGTTGCCTTACGTAAGTAGGTAGATGAAAGTCAATGTAATGCTTAAAAGCACTCTCTAACCAGTCAAGTCAGTTATGTTTGTTTTAATAAATTCTGAAAAGTTAACAGAAAAAAAGAATTCATCAAAATAAAAATTCTGCATGGGTGATAAAACATTCAACGAAACGAAATTCTACGTATGAAGGGCCTACCTACTTAATGCTCACTTTCATCTAACTTAGAATTTATAAAAGTTAGCTTACTTCTATGTATAATTAATTATAAGGTAAATAGTAGTTAGAAACTGGTAAATAGTAGTTGATTTCAAACTATAAATCAACAATTTTATTATGCATGTACTAATTACGCCACTGTTTAGGTTCGCAAGACGGGCGATGTGGGAGGTAAACGGTACTTAATACCCATAACATAATATAACCAATTTAAAATGTATCAATTTGTATGATATTCTACCAAGTCGGTATAAAGTTGTATTTTATATCGACTTGACGAATGTCTAATACACATATTATGATTTCGAAATAAATTAATGTAACGGTGTAAGATTGATTTGTGCACACTCGTTAGCGTTATCTGAGCGCCATTCACAAATAAATAATCAGCTAAAATTTAATTAAATTTTTCAATTGTCTAGGTCAATTGAAGTCAATAATACTAAAATTAATGCGGTAATCAATCAGTCCATGATTGACTTGCAAACGTAGGAACCTGAGTGAATAACGAAATTCGAAACTTCTTTATCTGCCTCTCCATCGCTCAGCTGGGCAAGAGCGATAGAGGCAGATAACGTTTTTCGAGGCCCTCTAAAGTGCGAATTACTAATGTTTACTCTTTTTTGGCGTATATGCACACGTCTAATATGGCGTGACATGCAATAATTTGTGTCCATTCTTCCGTTAAATACTTTTAACATAAACATGTTCGTTATCGTATCATCGTGTTTAAGATCGTAGAAATTGTGAAAATGTAACATTCGTCTGTGTAATAACGAAAGTGGGCCCCATTTCGTGAACACCGTGTCGCGTGCAACTGTTTCGGTTTAGAAAAATAGGGCGATTGCACAAAACAGCTTGGCTCCCGTCCAGTCGGCACACTGATAATACTAAATTGTCCTCATCTCGTTTGTCGAGCACACACGAAATAGCTCAGGAAATCGCGGAGACATACATTTTATGCGTAGATAAATTTGTTTTCAGTGGTGCACAATATTGTTTCTCTACGACAAATTAATGTCCGTGTTTACTTACCTAATAGAATAGTGTAAAATAAATAAGTTATGACGTACATAGAACTATATATTTTGTTAAAAAAATAACAAATTTGTAATGTATTGTATCATAATAAGAGAAGTAAGTATAACTACTAGAAATTCAGCTATTCCAAAACACTTATCAGCTAAAATAAACGAATCCGGGACCTCCCTATCATAGCTCTATTAAGAAAATATTCACCATAAAATTAATATTTAAGTAGGTCCCCATACCGGTATTGCAGAAATCAGATTCATATAATTAGTGTTTACAACTTTAAATTATGACAAATATTTCAAAAACAATTGCTGCATTTCCATTAGCTAGTCATCCTGATGATCTAATTATGTTCCTTATACGACTTTATAATCTCTAGATGTATATATATCATGTGATGTGGCTGACATATCTGCTCGCATTTTAAAAAGTATGAAACAAGAAATAAATCTCAATTTGTTGAAAAAATTACACTTTTGACAAAAAAAAACTTTTGATTTACCGTAGTCGGGTAAAAAAGTAACGTCAAACGTGTGCGTCGTTGAAGTTATAATTTATTTCGTATTTTGCTATTAATCTAGCATTTGCGAATATGACTGCCAGACTGCCACACACTGGGTAAGAAAGAGATAAAATACAAATATTTCGGAAAACAGGGCGAGGTGTTTAGAGGTAGGTATATATTTTTGTGGCTGAATGATACGGTGCGTGGTGAATGGTCCCGTCGAGATGTCACGTCGTCCACAGTTCTCGCACTTAAAGGAATTCAGTGCCAGATTATCTTTCATCTTCCTGGTTGTTACGGAGTATGTCTCTCCATTTACTTGGCCGTTACATATTAAAGTGTTTTATTCAATGGAATACCTCGGTAGCCCTGGCATTCGCTTCCTTTGATGGTTTTATTGCTGGTATCATATGCAATATGCAACCCAAGGTAATTGTTTTTGTTCATGATAGTAAGAACTATCATGAACAAAAACAATGACACTATCATGAACAAAACAATTAATTAGTATGTTGTGTGTATTGATTAGAGTGATTGTATTTTAGGTAAGTCTATTCAATAATTAATTATCGCAGTGGTAGTCCGTAGCCGGGTGGCATGTGACTGCTTTGTTGTAGGGATTTACTTGCTTCTTAAACTTCCATCATTGCCATCTACAAGTGCCGTTATATTTATATTTATACACGATTCAGCACAAGAATCTTAATGTATAAGTAAATGACATCCGGCGATCAAAAGGATAACAAAATAGCTTGAATCATCTGTCCTAACAAGATTTTGACACACGGTAGCCTTAAAGATAAAGCTACGTTTTCTGAATAAAATCAAGCGTGACTCACCAAACAAAAGACGGCGGCCAACAAAAGGCTTATTCGAGATTCAAAAGGAGGATCGTGGACGTAGAAGGCTAATCTTGTTACCCGGACTAATTACAGATACTAAAAAGTATGTTTTATAGCGCAGTCCATCGGTTCAATCGGTTGAGTCAGCTGTAATCGATACAGTGTAATTGCGGAGCATGTATCGAGAGACAATGACGTCGCAGCCGAGCGCGGGCCATTTTGTTCTCATTGTATATGGAGTCGAACGGAAAGGTAGACTAGTGTGACTACATGTGTGTGGCGAATAGATAAAGAAATAATCAAATATCGTTATTTTCAGGTAACAGAGGACCATAGATACCTTGTATAGTCTACCATAAATGCAACAATAGAAGGTACCTACTGCGTTCATACAGCTCATATCCGTATTATCTGAAGATCGCAATTCGCCAGGACCTTGCTAAAGGTAATGTAGGGTTCTTATTATCTTGGAGTGATTATTTTACTGACTTTACTCGTTATAGTACGGGGCACTCCCCGTGTATAGAGATTACATTAAATGCTCCGCGTTGTTCGGAGCATTAATACCCGCAAAATTAAGCGCACTGCTAAATAAATAACAACGATGATGAGAAAGAAAGCCTGTTTAAATGTCTTTTTTCGATAAATTTGAAGCCAAAATTATTCCTACAACGAAAGAGTCGCATGCGGCTCGAGAGCCATGGTTTGTTCATGTATTTAGTTCGCATAATGCCAAAATTCTACGACTCACATACGTGAGCAATGCCTATGGGGTACACATACAACGCGACATTGACACGTGATCGCGTCATTACGTACCTACACTTCACCTCGTTTGTGGTGCGCGTGCCGCGGCTGCTGTTGGAAGCCATCGCGAGCACGGGTTTCTGGTAGGGCTCGCGGTCGGGTCCGGGTTTCGGGTACCCGTTGCCGGGGCCCCGTTCTCGTGCTACACGAAACCGGATTTGTGGCCCGTTCGGAACGGGTAATTAGGATCCGTGTAATTAAGATCCATGTACCCGTGTTACCCGTATGTCCGGATCCACGGATATTAATTACACACGGGTCCGGCCCGTTCTCGACGTATAGTGATGATCAGACGTGTTCGTAGCGATCGAAACGCAACTGTCACTGTCGCACTAATATGGAAGAGTGATAGAGAGACATAATGCTTTTCGTTGTCGAAGCGATAGCGATTGTAACCTTGGCTAGGCCGGCTGAGCAGGTGACGCCGCAACAGAAAACTGCGTCACGAAAATGATTTTTTAGTATTTAAGATTTTTGTTATTGTAATATTGTATATATTTGTAAGGTATGTGGGCCTTAGTTGACTGAAAATAAATGCTTTGATTGATAAGACGCCTAGAAGTTGCTAGCATGAACGATCGACTCCCCTGCACTCTGTAATGGAAACACACGGCCAGATCGTATCGTATGCAGTTACACGCGTTTAAGTAATTGCGGGAACTACTATTGTTAACCGGTCGACGCAAATTGGGCATTAGCGATAATTTATTGGGTTTGGAATAAACTCGCATTGTAGTTGGCATTATTTAAATATGTAACTAGTGTGTGGGCTCGCGGGGCGATGGTCCCTAATGATAGCAATTGTTCTCCATCATTGGACGCGCGCAGGTGCGCCTCGGACGTAAGGGAAATATGTAAAATTTACGTCTTCAGAAACTTCTTTGCCTTACACTTTTGCATATTATTTCATACAATACGCCGAAAAGTATATTTGTGTAATATGTATAAGTGTAGTAAAAAACCGGTGGTGGCCTAGCAGTAAGAGCGTGCAACTTGCAATCCGGAGGTCGCGGGTTCAAACCCCGGCTCATACCAATGATTTTTTCGGAACTTATTATACTGTACGAAATATCATTTGATATTTACCAGTTGCTTTTCGGTGAAGGAACACGTCGTGAGGAAACCGGACTAATCCCAATAATGCCTAATTTCCCCTCTGGGTTGGAAGGCCAGATGGCAGGACAGTCGCTTTCGTAAAAACGAGTGCCTACGTCAATTCTTGGGATTAGTAGTCAAGCAAACCCGCAAACGCGAGGGAGAAGAGATAATTCGAAAAGTGTATAAATTTTTGTAGCCGTAAAATGGTTCTATTTTGCTTCAATATTTGCTTCAAATCAAGGAAATTTAGTTTATTTTTAAGTACCTATTCATTAAATAAATAAATTCAGATAAATTGATATTAAGAAGAACATCTTATCAGAAACATATTTTTATCGGTAAGTCAAATTATGGAATATCTCATCATACACCTGAAGCAACGAACAAGGAGCAAAATATAGGTACCCATTGGGGTAACTTTGTTCCTACCTATATTACATATATATGTCTTAGATACTTTTACTTAATTTTTCCCAGTTACATGTTGTGCCAAATCAATAGGCGCACGCCAAAAAAGAGATTAGATTATGGCCAATGTAGTAATTCAAAATATGTACATACATATTAAACGTTCGACGCGTATATACATAATATATATTATTCAGAGCACACTGTGTCCCACTGCTGGGCAAAGGCATCCCCCCTCTTTTTCCACTCGTCTCTGTTTTGTGCTATATATCTGGCAAGCTTCTCAAAAAGGAGTCCAAGTTATCCCGCCATCGCCGATGAGGTCTGTCGGAGCCCCGGTTAGACTCGTGGGGCTCCCACTCAGTGGTTAACTTGGCCCACAAATCGTCTGGTATACGAATAATAAAAAATAGAATCATATTTGAATATATTAGTTAATATTAGACATTAAATCATTTTTTACATATGGAGCATATTAACTCACAGGGGAGCAAAGTAGGACCAATTCTACTACGTTTTAAGTTCATAATTAGAAGTCCTTTTAGTAAGTCTCTTAATCTTTTGAAAAGTTAATAACAAGATTTACTTTAGGCGCTCTACGTAACAGTGGTACCTAATTTCCGTAAAATTAATTGATTATCAAAGCGTGAAACCATAATTACTTAAGGAAAAGTTAAAAGTTCATTTGTTAGAATTTCTAAGGAGTTGAATTTCATTACTTACTTACGTAAAAAGGTTTTTTGTTCAATATGGTGACGTGAACCGGGGGAGAGGAAATATTTGACTGTGTCTTAAGGTGAGAAACGTGATGATATAATTTTCTTTAGCATTTATTTTCGAGTTAATTCCTGGTTATACATACACAAGCTAGAGTTAACTCTTACTACATACATACTACACACAAGTTTAGTCTTTATGTTGGAATAGTTAAAAATAAGCGTACGGTTTACGTGTTTGGAAGCAGAAACCTTGGTTTTTCGGCGCTTAGTACTCTATGCACCGTGCGGTTATATAGATACAGGGATTCGTTGTACAGTCACCTGCAATAATATGTTACTATTCGAAGGCCGCAAAAATATGTGACACGCTCTTATGGCTCTATATACTAATAAGATCGTGTATCTGACACGATTTTCTTAGGCGATGCCGCTTGGCACGATTGTTCCTTAGGTCAAAAAAGCACACACACACACACACACACACAATAGGGGGGAAAGGGTAGCTCCCCAGCTGTTAGCAACTAGGGCAAGTTATGTATCATTTTCGTATAATTTACGAGGAATTCATTTTTGTAATAATTGTTTTACCTTTTCTTACAAAATATGATTTTAGTGCATAAAAAATAACGTAATTTTTTCAACAATTTTGGCTTTTACAATCACAGTGTAGCGATTTTTAGGTATCGTCTTGGGCTCTTAGGTCCTCCCATTCGTTTTTTGCCAAGTTCTTAAATTAGTCCTATTCTGCTTTCGTCACCCATTCTACATTCGTCACGTTCGTCGGTGGGCTTTCTCACCTTTGGTATATTTGTTGTTTGCCTTTTTAGGGTTCCGTACCCAAAAGGTAAAACGGGACCCTATTACTAAGACTTCGCTGTCCGTCCGTCCGTCCGTCCGTCTGTCTGTCACCAGGCTGTATCTCACGAACCGTGATAGATAGTTGAAATTTTCACAGATGATGTATTTCTGTTGCCGCTATAACAAAAAATACTAAAAACAGAATAAAATAAAGATTTAAATGGGGCTCCCATACAACAAACGTGATTTTTGACCAAAGTTAAGCAACGTCGGGCGTGGTCAGTACTTGGATGGGTGACCGTTTTTTTTTTACATTTTTTTCCCGTTTTTATTTCATTATGGTACGGAACCCTTCGTGCGCGAGTCCGACTCGCACTTGCCCGGTTTTTCTTATTCCGACCCATTCCGGTATTCTTCATTATCTTGTTTGGCCATGTTCGATGTTAGTCTATCTCGTTTTCAGTCTCATACATTATTCGTAATTTTTTCTTCGACACGTTCGTTATTGGTCCCATTCGGTTATTAACAAGTTCTTAATTTGTCTTATTCTGTATTCTGTCATATTCTTCATTCGTCACTTTCGCTGGTAGTCTTTGTCATCTTTGGCCATATTTGTTGATTGTCTTTTTCCCAGTGTGGTTATCAATTTCATCATCCCTTCGTTCCCGTGGGTGTCATAGAAGTCGCCCTGAAGAAGGTTGACAGCAGTTACCAAAGCTTTAATCAGTCTGAAACTATCTAAGTAGCCATAGCACTGTGCCCTGGTCTAAGACCAGGCACGGCACGACGTAGTAAGCCCTGTGTCCCCGTTTTGGACTAATCTTCCCTACATGTGTATTGTTTAGGATACATTTAATTAATATTTAAGTATAAGGATTATTGTTTATGGAATCAAAACAAAAAACAAGACAAATAGTAAATTGGACGAATATCGAATGGGACGAATATCGAACGGGACGAATATTTAACGGGACAAATAGAGAATGTGTCCAAATTTCAAAAGATCCTAAATAATAAAAATACGAAATTAGAATAAGACCAAAGACGATAGGACGAATAACGAATGAGACTAAAAAAAGAAATTGACTAACATCGTACATGCCCAAAGAAGATGATGACGAATACCGGAATAAGCCGAAATAAGAAAAAGGCAAACAACCAAGTATAACCAAATATGAAAAAGACCACCGATGAACTCGACGAATGTAGAATGGGTGACGAAAGTAGAATGGGACTAATTTAAGAACTTGACAAAAAACTAATGGGACGACCCAAGAGTATACCGATTTTTACTTCATAAAAAAAATAGATAATTTAGACCATTTATTCTATATTCTGAAAAACATTACATTCAAATTGGCAAACATGTTGACAAAAAAAAAAATTATAATAATAGAGCTTGGCGGTGAGGATTTCCATAGAAATGGAATTCTGGCCAAAGTCAAAGATTGAAAGTATTGTGCTGACAATTTAATTTACCTAAATCTCATGCCAAAAAATGTAGAGGTCATAAAAAAGCTCTAAGCAACTCTCCTAAGTTGTTTCGGAAGTGTTTTGCAATTCACGAGATCGTACGTATGATTTCATACATTCGGTAGCGCGGGAACTTGCTGGTATTCGTCTGGCGAAGGCTAGATTGTCAATTTATGTGCGGTGACGCGAGGCGGCATGTCCCGCCACAAAGAGAGCGCCTATCAAGCATCTAGTAACGTCCAGAAGTAACAAACCTACTTAAAAGAGCATATGTATATATAGAAAGCTAAATACACTTCCGTCTTTCACGAGAGTCACTTGAAGGTGTTATGGCCCGGTATGTGGGCACCTCTGACAAGCCGCCTTTTCTGTGGTTCCGAGGCGTGGGATGCCCACCTTTGTGACAGTATCAGCGGTTAACCAGAAGCTTTTTGACAAATCGACATCAGCGGCGCCACGTCTTGGCTAAGATGAACAGATATCTACGGCATTTGTTTTAGATCTTGGCGCTGTGTGCGTTGACTGTACCATAAATATGGCTTTTATTATGTAACATGCCGATGTCAGATATTATCACTAATTTGTCTCATGATGCCAAGCAAAGGTACAAGCGATGTTATTGTAAGATAAGATAACCTGATCTGGCAAAGATAGGTACGTATTTTACAATTAACAGTCAGTTCAAAATGGCAAAAATAGAGCCCTTACAATTTCGTCATGTGCATCTGTCTGTCTGTATGTCATAGCCATACATGGTAAGTGTACCCGAAGTGCAAAACTTTTTAGTCTCATGACTGTTTGGCCAGACAGGAACGAGCCCTACAGAATGCTGCGTCAGTCATAACATTAACAAATAATACCTATATAATACAAAGTAGGTATATTTTTTCTCTTCATACAACTGCAAAGCCTTGGATCCATAGCGGCAAGATGCAAATTTGGCCAAAATATACTCGGAACTCTAGGCGTCTATGCTTTTTAATCTTGGGTAGGATTTGTTTGACATTCCTTTACATATATGTCTACCGTTATATTAGATGTAATAAAAATACTAAAAAGTGTACAAAGTTGAAGGTTAGAGCTAGGTCACCTAGGCCTGAAATTTTAATATAATGCACAACGTTATTCATTTTGATTTGATTGATTTTTGTTTTTATAATTCGATTTTGCTTTGTTTTTCTTTATTTCATTGCATGTTTGAGAAAAGCTCTATATGTACATGCTTCGGCGTGAAAAAGGCTTACCATAGTTGCCGTTGCCAGCCTCATATCTCTATCCGGCCCGGTCAAAGGTCCAGAAAGTTCAAAAGGTCATATGTTTATTTTACCTGAATACGGAAGGTGTCCCTGCCTATTAATTATTCTGCTTCTAATGGGACCACACGAGTATCGAAATAGAAATATCAGATAGACTTTTATTTATATTCTTCAGTAGTATTGATAACGAAGCCTCTTTTGCTCTTAGTCCTTGCCCTTGTAAATATATATATTATTTAATTTTACACGATTACGGGAAAGAACCATATTGGTTATGATTTCAGTTTGCTTTTGTGGCCAATTGTCAATCAATACATATGTACATATATCTTATCGTACTTGTAGTCAACATAGTAAAGTATTAATATTATATTGGATGTAATATTTTATGACCCTCTTTATATTCGGGATAAGTTTTCTATAAGTACCTCTAACATCTGAAAACCTAAAGATTGATACTGGAATTTAACAGTATTACAGTATTAGTAATAAGTAAGTAAATATTCTTTTTTGCACCAATAATTATATATTTTACATACATGCAAAACTACAAAGAATTTTTAAAGGAAAATAGAACCAGGTAACAACAGGCGGTCTTATCGCTAAAAAGCTATCTCTTCCAGACAACCTTTGGGTAGCAGGAAATGTAGGACTCATACAAAAGTCAACAGGTAGTGCAAGGATCTAAATATGGAGACTACTAAACACTAACACATATTACATACTACTTATACCGGGTGTGGCCTGTAACACAAGCAAAGAATTAAAACATAGATTGTACTCCTCAAACGGTGACACTTTTGTTCAACAACTTTTAAAAATTATGAAGTATTTAGACTCTCTATTTTTCATACAAAATAAATATTATCTTCAATGGACGCCATCGCCACGCCATATCATTGTGATTGACGTTGCTTGTCACGCCTTAAACATAACAAAATTCGCAATACATTGCATCTTAGAATAAACTTTAAAGTGTATTAAAAATCAAACCACAAGTTATTTTTAAAAGTCGCTGAACAAATGTTGGTCAGTATGAGGAGTACAACCTACAGTTTAATTTTTTGCTCATGTTACAGGCCACACCCGGTATAAGTATTAAAACATAACCTAATACAGTAGTACAGTCAACTGTAAAAATATGGGTGCACAAATCATCTCAAAAATATGTGCCATAGCTCTTATGTCAGCGAATTAAGAACTATGGGACATATTTTTGAATAAGTTTGCTACACCCATATTTTTACAGTTGACTTTACGTAGTGTAGTATTAGCCATTGTGCCTGGAGCCATTGACAATTTTGGTCCAGAAATGTAACTTTCGACAGATGACAGATCAAATCCGCAACAGAGGGGCTACTGCGAAAACCGAAATTCGCAAATTGCGGGGATCTTTCTCTTTTACTCCAATGAAGGCATAATTAGAGTGACAGAGAAAAATGCCCGCAATTTGCGAACTTCGATTTTCGCGGTTATAGCCCAGTTTCAGAACAAGAAATAAAATCAGAATCGGGCTTCTGAGGGCCTACCGCGAACCATGTTTGACGTGTTGCCTCTCTGTCGCACTTGTACATTCGTAAGTAAGTGTGACGGGGAGACAACACGTTGAACGTGGTTCGCGGTAGACCCTCTGATTTATGTCTACGTCGAGTGGGAAGAGTTACCATTCGGAAGTTTTTAGAGAGAAGTATTAAACGTCTATTTCGCTCAACGTGGCTCACGCAACCAATCGGCGACAAGCAAAATATACTGGCTCCGCCTATTTTTACGGTGAAAAGTACCGCAATATTTTGTTGCATATCTATTGTCGTTATATTTTATGATATACCTAGAATTGAATACTGCTATATTATTATGTTTATAATTCGCACCCTCTTATTCTATTCAGATTTTACTTACCACTCTGTCAGTCTAACACAGCCAATTTACTTGATGAAAGATGGCACGTCTAAAGGTTGCTATAATGCATTTGGACCATTTTTTTCATAAATGTATAAGTAGATTATTAATTACTTATGAGCTATGGGTGCTTTAAAAGTTTCACCTCAGGTAACTACATTATCAATTTGGTAACCATCGAAATAACGATAATATTTAGTGCTATTAAGAACGTATCATTAAGTCAGAGTACGTAATTCGCCAGTAACTGGCCACCGGCTAATGACTGGCCACCCTAAACTGAAAATAAATTCTATTCACCTATAAACAGAATTCATTATAGTATAAGGTTTCAATAACTGGCCAGCCTTCAATACGAGCAACTAGCCACCTTCTAAGTCTACGTCTACGTCAATTCTTGGGTTTAGTTGTCAAGCGGACCCCAGGCTCCCATGAGCCGTGGCAAAATGCCGGGAAAACGCGAGGAAGAAGGTGAATAGAATTCATTTTTAGTTTAAGGAGGCCAGTTACTAACAGGTGGCCAGTTACTGGCGAAATGCCCTACTAAAGTGTGTACGTTGCCCTAGGTCTTAGTGTCTACAACATAAGTTTGACAGGCTGAATGCCCTTGGGATTAAGTTTGCCTTTTGTTTGTACAGCGACGTTTTATTTTATGTGATAGGTACTTACAGACACAGACTATAAATAAACTCGAGCACGATTCGATTCATTTAGGTACGTAAATATCTATCTATAGTCTCCTCTATTCTTGGTTCTTATTCTTAATATAGTTTTTGATACTGACTGGGCTAGACTTATTTATAAATATCGTAAAAGAAGAAATCTTTCATTTGATAAGAAGATAGGATAATATAAGAAATATTCGTTAGCACGGAAAAGTTACATACAGATTAATATTTAATGGGACATAGAGAATTGTGCTAAAAGGTCTTATCCCCAAATGAGTCGTAGGACACACTCAATGACGCTGATTTTCAGTGTTTGAGGAAATGATAATGAAAGAATAAACAGTCTGTTTACACTGAGAACTTTTGCTAAATACTGGGACAAATTATTCTATACTAGATTTCAATGTGTAACTGAGTGAATTGCAAAAAAAGCGTAGGTAAAACAATGGAATGTTCACAAAAATGTAACACAAATATGAAGAAAATGTATGTATGTGATTTTTTATGTTACGTCACAGAAAGTCACTTTAGCTATCGTCGAATTAATGAACACAATCTCAGAATGCTTAAATACCCGTCAACCTGTCACAGCTATTTTCATGGACATGACTAAAGCGTTCGATTTTGTATCCCATAAGTTGTTACTAAATAAAATATATCAATACGGAGTACGAGGGACTGCTTTCGACCTCATCAAATCTTATTTAGAAAATAGGAAGCAGTACACCGTTATAACTCGCATTGATAAAAAAAGCAAAACAGAACTTATCTCGAACTCGATAAATAGAACAGTAGAACGAGGTGTACCGCAGGGTAGTATATTGGGGCCTTTGTTGTTTTTATTATTTATCAACGACTTGCCCAACGTTACTAAAAATCGTACGGTTCTCTTTGCTGATGATACAACTATCTTAGTTACAGGAAATGACAGCGATACCTATCAGGACAGACTAAACTTGGCATTAAACAATGTTATGAAATGGTTCACTATGAATCAACTCATTGTTAACTTAAGCAAAACAAAATTTATGCAGTTCTACCTGCCACAGTCAAAGCCAAAAGAGATTGTACTAAAATATGAGAATCTTCCATTACAAGAAGTAACAGAAATTAAATTTCTTGGATTGACGTTAGACTGTCATGGAAGCACATACAAATAATCTTTGTAAAAACCTAAGTAAATATGTTTATGCTCTTAGGAAAATCTCAACTATGTCTTCCCAAAAAACTGCGCTCTGTGCGTATCATGGCCAAGTATCTTCTATCTTGAGATATGGTTTACTGCACTGGGGAAATTCTTGTAATAAAAATGACGTGTTTATTCTACAAAAAAAATGTGTTCGATCTATTGCAAGAGCCAGATATAATGATAGTTGCAAGCCTCTGTTCAATAAACTTGATATCCTAACTCTCCCCTCTATGTTTATATTGGAAGCGTGCATATTTGTCAAAGATAATATAAATCTCTTTAGAAAAATAGAAAAAAACTTGCCCCGAAATTATCAAAATAAGTATGAGATACTCCCAAAAATCCCTGTAAAAACCGCCTATTATAATAAAAGCTTATACGTAATGGCTGCCAAATTATTTAATAAATTACCTGACTCAATTAAAGATCAGGATGCAAAGGCGTTTAAAAAATCTTTAGTATACATATTGAAAAAGAAGATGCCTTACAATATTAATGATTTTTTTGATATAGATTTCTCAACCACTATATAATAGGATAGTTGATAGCACTGCCTTATTTTTTCTTCTTAGGTAAAACTAGGCTAAAAAGGAAAAATATGGCAATTACAAACATTGTAAATAGTTAATATAGATTAAGTAGGTATAGTTATTAGTTAGTATAGATTTTAAGTAAACAAATATTGTACGCCTGACAGGCAAATTATAGTGAGTCCACTAAAATACATATTATGTAATCCACCTTTCTGTAACACCTATAATTATGCAATAAATGATTATCTTATCTTATCTTAAAGGAAGCCAAAATCGACGCCGCAATATGTTTCACCGCGTGTAGAATAAAAGTGGCGTCGAATTCAGGAATCCGCAAATACCATGCCGATAGCCAAGTAATTTATCTATAGAACAATGTGAAAACAGTAGTAGAAAATGGTTAGCTTATCAGTTTTAACTGCTATCCAAATTTCCAATTTTTTTGCGACAAAATACTAAAACACATATTTTGCTCGAAAACCAACAATCTGACGACACGTGGGTTTGCGCCGGCGTAGGTTTAAATTTTTTAAGAAGAAATAATTAACGCGCTGATGAAGGGTAGCCTTCTATTGTCACTGAAGCGAAAACTCGTCGACATGTGTTTCCTGCCCGTCCTAACCTACGGTGCTCAAACATGGTCACTCACAGAGAGTCAGAAGGCCAAATTGAAGGTTTGCCAACGGGCTATTGAGCGCAGCATTTTAGGTGTAAAGAGGACTGATCTTATCCGGAACACCGCGCTGCGCGCAAAAACCCGTATTGCTGACGTCGGCGAGAAGACTGCTAGGCTCAAATGGGACTGGGCCGGTCACGTCTGCCGCATGCATCCACACAGATGGGCTAGTGTAGTTACCAAGTGGATGCCAAAAGGAGAGCGCGGAGGCGGCAGGCCTAGACGGAGATGGCGGGACGACCTAGACACCTTTCTCAGTAACTGGCCAGAGCAGGAGCTATGTCGGGAGTCGTGGAAGACAAGGGGAGAGGCCTTTGCCCAGCAGTGGGACACCTCAATAGGCTAGTATAAAATAATTAACGCATGCGTTTATATTTTTCCTTCAAACGCGCACAAAAAAACACGCTGAGCCAATTTACACAAAAGTTATGAATTCTTATTCAAAGTGGAGTGTTGCGAGGACATAAGTATATTGTATTGGAGAAAAAAATACAACATTTTCGTTATTTTTTACTGTAAAAGTGTAAAATTCCTGTTAGCATTTGAGTTACACTATATGTAAGAGTGTTTAAAATGATTGTATGTGCAATATTTTTTTTTTACAGATATTTAATTGTTGAGGACATTTCTGATTGTGGAAAGTACACTTTTATGCAATTCACTCAATCGATGTACACCTGTCTGTGAGGCTGTACCGTCATACCGCCAAATGAGACTAAATCGAAAACAGACTTTAGAATTATTTGATTCTCAAAATGGCTGTCATGAAGTTTTAATTTTTTTAATCTGGTTTATACCTACTGGACATTTTCAAAACATTAACTATCCTTATTAATCTAGTTATAGAAGCTTGAGGAAATCTAAGGATGATGATGATGACGCATTAGCCTAAGAGTGGAAATTACTGTTGGCGTATCAGTTAAAGTTATTTAATCTATGTTTTACACGGAGCTCCAGTTTGCTTCGAATACGTCCAAAGCTGCGAGTAGGTACCTTGACACGAACAAGGCAAGAAAAGAATTTATTTACATTAATTGGCTGTATTCAAAATAACCGACCCTAAACGGGGAATTGGGCGATTGCCATGCGAGTACCATAAGACCTTGGGGGCTATTCATAAATTACGTCATTTCAAATTAGGGGGGGGGGGGGGTCTGGACATCGGATGACGGTAGCATGAAGTAGGAGGAAATGGGGTCATTTGAAGCATGATTTTTGGATGATTATAGGGGGGGGGGTCCAAAATCGTCAAAAATCGATGACGTAATTTATGGACAGCCCCTTGGATGTTGTTCTAATCGCTTACCGAGCTTTTGTCGTCAGCAGCTGTAGTCATCTCATAGATTATCTATTTGATGAGCTGTAAAAGGTATGTACTATACCTAATACGAAGTAAGACTCTAATTTCCCACGGTTGTTTAGGATAAATTCACAAACTAGATTCGTAACCTAGCCTAGTTTATGCATTTTGTTTCTTAGCACCACTCGCACCATCTCACTAACCCGGGGTTAACCGGTCAATCAATTTGACACTGGGTTAACGGTTATCCGCTTAACCCCGGGTTAGTGGGATGGTGCAAGTGGCGCTAAGAATCTTACGAGAATATTTGTGGCTTTCCATCACAGAAGGATCCTTATGCTTCAAGTACAATAAGGTCCAATTAATCTGAAATTCCAATAGAAATTTTGATAGAATGGTCCTTATTGCGCATGAAGCACAAGGACTCTTTCCTGATGCAAAGCCATATTTTCTGGTTTGTATAAGAATAAGAATAAGAATAAATTTATTATCAAAAGAACACATAACAGAGTATGGCAGGGGTCTCCGCACTAGGCTACGCCTGTATCGCGGTATCTACGCCTGTATGGCAAAGCAATACAGGATAACATAATCAGCAGATATTCCCGTTGATCAAAATTTCTGTAGTAATCATAATTTAATAGATTTACATAAGATTTCGATTTATTTAATTCATAACATGAAATTACAATATAAATTATTTTACACTAATCTATACGAAGCGCATATAGGTAATTTATGCGAATAATAATGTGCATTTTCCTACATATCATATTTTCAGAGTTTTTAAAGTGTCGTACAGAATTCATGTTACGGTTAAGATAGATTTATCCAACAACAACCCTGAATTTAATGTTTTGTAGGGCTAACGGCGCGGCGGGGCTTCCTGCACATTTTTGCGAACTGTGGCTGTGAAAGCTGTCTAAAAGTTCCCTGAGATATTGACCAGATTTATGTCCCATTGAACTCCACTCTAGACTCCAAACTGCAATGGCATGCATCTTATGTAGTGAGGAGAATCAAACAGCTAACAAACGTAGAGACGGCCAGGCTGGTATACTTTAGTTACTTCCATAGTGTTATGTCGTATGGAATTCTGTTGTGGGGAAAAGCGGCAGACATTCAGACAATATTAGTGCTGCAAAAACGAGCTGTACGTTCCATCTATGGACTGGGCGCTCGAGTATCCCTAAGTCATCAAAGAAGTTAACATTTTTACCGTTGCATTTCAATACATACTAGAGAATATTATGTATGTTCGGAAAAACATCCACGAATTCAAGGTTAACAGTGATATCCATAACTATAACACTAGAAACAAACATAAGCTTGCCGTGCCCGCCCACCGCCTCCGTAAGGTTTTAGTACGTCTTTCGTCGGGAACTGTACACGTTTTTATAACAAAGTCCCCACTGATATAGTGAATTTACCAATTCACAAATTTAAGTCGCACATTAAGCGCTCCTTGTTAAGTAAGGCGTACTACACTGTAAAAGATTTTATAAACGATAGAGACGCCTTTAAGCCGGTAGCTTGATTTCATTAGTATAATAAGAGTTAAATATATATATTTTTTTAATTGTGAATTAAATATGCTAGTGTCCAGTAGAATTGACACATGAGACAATGATGTTCTCGCTTGATTATATTGTTTAATTTAATTTTCGTTTTCGACACTTGGAGACCTTATACATCTCTAAGTATTTATTTATTTTATTTTTATTTTTGATTGTACATACCTATATTTCTAATGTTTCTGACACAGAGACCTTTACATCTCTAAGTCAATTTAGGCTAGTAATTATGTGAAGCTATACTATCTTTTTATGTAACATACGAGCACAAAATGCTTTGTCTTACAGGTACATGTCATTACTATTTTAATATTAATATAGGCCGGTAGTTTGAACATGTCGTGCTCGCTTAAAAGTCTTTGCTTACGGTGGCGTCGTTGATCGGGTCGCCACTTTCCCGAATGAAGGTTGAGGGAGGCGATGGCTGACGAGATACGCGTCATACTCGTGAACAGGTGCTGTTTGTGGAGACTGGTCTGTTTAAGCTAACACGAGCTATTATACTTAGTAACTTTATTTTTATTAATTAATTACAGTGAGACGCCTCATTCTGCTCTCGTATGTTTCTTTTCTCTTAATGAATGTGTTAATTATACAGGATTTTGACTCTTGGAGACCCTATACATCTCTAAGGATAATTTGATAAACTATATAATCTTATAGTTCTGACACCTAGAGACATTTACACCTCTAAATATTATAGTTTTTTTGTGTTTTTGTATCTGTATTTTTTTATATTAATATTATAGGTTTTTTTATGTAATTCGACATTAAGAGACCATATACATCTCTAAGTAATTGTAATACGTTAGTTTGAATTGTTAGTTGTATTTTATAAAAATGTTGATGTATTGTTATTATTTTTGCTTGGATGTAAATTCAATGTTGACGTGTAAAAGTGCCCTTGTGGCCTATTTGCTGAATAAATGTTGATGTATGATGTTTGATGTATTGCTGGACACAAATTCCCCTCATTATACAAGACAAGAGGGTTTTGGTAATCCGTAATATGATTGGAGATTTCACACACCTATTAATTTCTTCTTTTTTCGTTTTCAGGTGTGGTGGCGGGTGTTAGGTTTGGTTGTCGTGTGTTGGTTTCATTTTCTGTTTACACTGGCACCCTTGCCTAGGTGATGGCTTAGGGCTATGGTAGAATAAAATAGAATAGTTTTTTATTCGTAAATACACAGACAATAGACATACATATAAAAAACATAGTGAAAAATAAAGTGTCACGAAATGGCCCCATCTCAGCATGTTGCTGGCGACTTCCAGCGCTGATCTTCCGATGAGACCATTAAGTGAGAAATAATCACGGAAGGTAACAGACAACAAAAAAAAGAGAAGAGACATAAAGGAAAGAAGCATAAAATACTTAAGCCGAAAAATAAATTACACACAGTTAACACAGCTAATACAGAAAAGAGATACAACATGGCGACATAAGTAAATACATGACACTAAGTTACAGTAGAATTACACCGATTAACCGATCCGAGGTCGTGGTCGTATGCTTCATTTTGGTAAGGTCAGATCTAATTCTGCCTTCCAGATCTCGCATGTTTGCCTTAGAGATGATAAGTATGATTGGTGAGGTTAAACAGAACTGTTTTGAGACACGTCGAATCGCGACATGTCGACGTGGTCAAAGGTTACCGTCGGTAGACGTATGTACCTACTGGTACGAGTAAATGTCTAAAGTTGGTTGTTACAAGCCTTGGTCTCCGTTTGATGCCATACGACGCGTACATCATCACTTTCAATAAAAATGTTGCCATCTTTTATGCAACGTCAACCAGAGACAAGGACTTATTCCAGTTTATCTGAGTTAAATACTGGCACCGCCGTTCAAGCGATGGGAACGGAGCGCCTTGGTGCGACAATTTGGCTCCTTCGGAAACAATGGCAGGCTCAACGCTCCACCGAGCCCGGGTAGGACACATTACATTTGTTACAGCCTGACAATTAAATTAAACCTTAATTGCATCACAATGTCTGACGAACAACCTTTTTTTTATTTATTATCTCATTTAAATAAATCGGACATATTATTTAAATTTAAACACCGATGTTTAGAGTTCTTTATATCACTTTAAGTTATAGGGCCTGCATTATATGTAGTCTTAACTTAACTCCATTTCATCAGATTGCTACAGCGCTTGATGTGACGATTTGTTTCACGTTAGCAGACAACAATTTATTATTAAATTATTTCTTTTACAACCGTACGTACCCAACCCCTGGTTTACCAATAAAAAAGAACCACGTTAGAAACAAAACAGCCTACACTAAAATTAGTAATTGATAAATCTCTGGTATGTTTACGAATACCTATAAAATCTTTGAATTAGGTATATGTTATAGGAAATAATTAAGATCTGCATTAAATATGCATCTGCAAAAGAATGCACCAATTTGTTGTTAGAAAGAATAAATGAAATTAGGAATATCTTGTATAGGTTTATTTTTCACAATGATTCAAAAGTGCAAACTTTTTGTATGTTATTTGAAAGAATATGACAAAATAAACTACTTTTGATGCAAAAAATACAATGTACCCGTATCTGCTCAAGGGCGCAGCATCGCAGACAATCATCTTTATAGGCTGCGCACCGCTTCTCTTTCCTCTTGAAAAGCTCACTTAAAAGATTCGATTTCGACTTTATGTCGACTGAACACTGAAACTAAAACTGTATTAAGACCTAATTGTAACGTATTCTGGCAAATAAACATTCTTTTTTTTTATCTATTTTATTCTATTCTATTCGTAACTATTTGAGCTGTATCAACCGTACCTAGTCGTACTTAACCTGTGGAGCGCCCTAGTATCACACGTGTGACACTAACTCAATTTGGGTCGTAGCGACTCAGTATCAGACATGTGTTACCACAGATCAATATAGGTCAAATTGCTTTGCATCACTTATTAGAAATTTGTATGGTGGACGTTCGACGGGTTCAATAAATAAAATAATTAAATAAATATAACGTAACCAATATAAGAGCCTCGGTAGAGAGTACCATTTTGTACCATTTGGAGTTGAAACTCTAGGTCCATGGGGTCCCAGCGCGCATAAGTTGTTCGCAGAAATCGCGAAGCGTCTGGTTGACTTAACTGGTGACCGAAGAGCTGGCGGCTACCTCGCACAACGTATCAGCATTGCGATACAGCGAGGAAATGCCGCCAGCATCCTTGGTACAATGCCTCAAGGGCCTATTTTAGATTTAAGCTAGTTATTAGTTTAGTAGTACCACTGTATATATATTGTATGTAAATAAATGATTTTAAAATAAATATTATAGGACATTACCACACAAATTGACTTAGCTAAGTCCCACGGCAAGTTCCTTGGCTTGTGTTGTGGGTACTTAGACAACGATATGTATGTATAGGCACATACAGATACATTATAATGTATAAATACTTAAATACATACAAAGCACCCATAACTCGGGAACTAGGGTAATTCGCCAGTAACTGGCCACCGGCCAATAACCACCACCCTAAACTAAAAATGGATTCTATTCACCTTTAAACATAATTCATTTTAGTATAAGGATTCAATAACTGGCCAGCCTTCAATTCAATAACTAGCCACCTTATACTAAAATGAATTCAGTGTTTATACAATCAATTTGGTAACCATCGAAATAACGATAATATTTAGTGCTATTAAGAACGTATCATTAAGTCAGAGGCAATGATGATGATGAGGTAATTCGCCAGTAACTGGCCACCGGCTAATGACTGGCCACCCTAAACTAAAGATAAATTCTATTCACCTATAAACAGAATTCATTATAGTATAAGGTTTCAATAACTGGCCAGCCTTCAATACGAGTAACTAGCCACCTTCTAAGTCTACGTCTACGTCAATTCTTGGGTTTAGTTGTCAAGCGGACCCCAGGCTCCCATGAGGCGTGGCAAAATGCCGGGAAAACGCGAGGAAGAAGAAGGTGAATAGAATTCATTTTTAGTTTAGGGTGGCCAGTTACTAACAGCTGGCCAGTTACTGGCGAATTACCCTAGTAATTAAGTACAGATATTTTTTGAATTACTCAATGAGTTCGGCTAATTCTTATTCAGCGCTCTGTATCTTAGATAACGTCAATTTATGACCTTTCTAACTCGGCCTTTATTACAGATCAACTTTCGTTTTGTTTACTGATTCTTAAGGGTCGGTTGCACCAAACCATCTGTCACCGTTAAAGCGTTCGCTAAATATTTATTGTATGGGAATATATATTTCATATATCTCTGCTGCGTCAGCTGCGTGACGTTGATCAGTCTGTTAACTATGGTTGGTGCAACTGGCCCTTAGTCTAATTTAATCTAACTAGATTAAGTAACTACTTAATTCGGCCCAAATGACTATCAGTTTTAATTTGGGTTCGCTGTCGTCCGGACATTTATTTAGTTAGTTTACTTTAAAATCTCGAAATGATTTGGCATACGTTTAATATGAAGTATTTATGAATAGTACCTATGTAGATTGTATAACATAAAGTTTATTTTACCTCTGAAATGCCTACTTGTCTCTTATTATAGTACTTAATAAATAAATAATAAATAATAAATATTGGGGACATCTTACACAGATCAAACCTAGCCCCAAACTAAGCAAGGCTTGTACTATGGGTACTAGGCGACGATATACATACTTGTATAGATAAATACATACTTATATACATAGAAAACAACCATGACTCAGGAACAAATATTAGTGTTCATCACACAAATAAATGCCCTTACTGGGATTCGAACCCAGGACCATCGGCTTAGCAGACAGGGTCACTATCCACTAGACCAGACCGGTCGTCAAGACCGACTTTACCTAAATTACCGTACCGTATAGGCGCGACCAAGACGCACTGCACTGACATCATTTAGATATCATTTTGATATCACAATGTAAGTTTGAATTGGCCTCTTATTCTGTGCCGTTGATATAAGGGGGGGAGGGGGGACTTTAGAGCTGTAAACAAAGCGATAATAATGTGTCTAAGTTGATAAGGCTGCGCTGACGCCGATTAGCGCCGTCCGGTTCAGTTCAGATAACATTTTGCAGAACGCTGATCTGAATTAATTCCTTACACGAATGCAATTTGTATGCATATAACAGTCTCTCAGATCAAGATGATAATATTCGAAAAGAAGGACATCTATCGATTCTTTTCTTAAAATTATTTTTCCTTGATGACGTTTTTTTCTCAATGTTTTTATAAAAGTAGGAACTATTATAATATAAATGTTCAAGTGTGGTCTTATCTGCCAAAAAGCTTAAAACTTAATATAAAAAAGGCCACTTCACTTGCACCATCTAGGGTTAGCCACTAGTGGCCCTTAAGCAGGCCACTGACGAGCCTTCCAAATGGATGCCGTTACAATGGATTCATCCAAATGGACGGCATTCTAATATTAAACATTGTACGTTTTTGACATTCACGGACCGATTTTGGATTGCAGCCACGCTATTTGGACTGTTGGAAGGCTCGTCCAGTGGCCACCTTTAGATCTTAAATTTAAAGGATTTTTTAAATCTGAGCTATCATTTTCGGGTTCACTCCAATTAGGTCTAATTATCAGTGCGCCGGCCGCGCTCTCTAACACACTCTAACGTTTATGATTTAATCTCTTCCTACGTTGTTAGGACATTCGAGCAACAACGCCTTCTGTATAACTGTATGTTCTGTATTACAAGCTTTACAAGGTGCGTCATTACTTAGGTACCGCAAAACCTCCCAACTATAGATACTTAGTCCAATTTATCCAAAGGCTCTCAACTACCTACTCTGCTCGTATGGTTCAAAAATGATATTTTTGACTCTTAATAGGGATGGCCACTATATAGTAATAGGCCAATAACTAATCTTTAACAATAAGACTTTTAGCTTGTTTCTTTCTGATTTGTAAGGAGTGGCCAATTACTATGTAGTGGCCAATAACTATATAGAGTCGGACCAAAAAAAGTCTGCAGCGGTCTGCAGTGTCATTTATACGTCATAATTTCATAGAAGTTTGACGTTTAAAATAACACTTTCACTGCGTGGGCTATCAAATCCGCTGCAGACTATTCTTGGTCTGACTCTAGCAGTCACCCTACTAATAACTACACTCAGCCATCACTTTATGAATTATTTCATTGATAATAAAATATGTTCAGACAATTTTGCAGCTTGCTGTACCTTTGTTTTCTTAGTTATGTATGATATTAGTTATTACAAGAATAATTTTATTAATACTACTATGAATATAATAATGAATCAATGAAAATAAACTTTATAATTACCTAGCAACATAAACTTAAATATAAATGTTTAACAGTGCTAAAATTAAAACTACCTACTTGTTGATATTAGGGGCTATTCATAAATTACGTCATTTCAAATGAGGGGGGGGGGTCTGGACATCGGATGACGGTAGCATGAAGTAGGAGGAAATGGGGTCATTTGAAGCATGATTTTTGGATGATTATAGGGGGGGGGGGGGGTCAAAAATCGTCAAAAATCGATGACGTAATTTATGGACAGCCCCTTAGTTGAATGAAGGCGCAAAAGTTAAAGAAAGTGTGTATTTACATTCAAAGTATTTTTGGTTCGTAGTTGTTCTCCTAAAGTTCCTAAACTATTGTTTGGGGCTTTTACGGCAACTACCTGTTAGAATTATGGATCCGATACTGACACAATATTAGTCGATATTTTCTTTGTTTTATATACATACTTAATACGATTATAATCGAGATAAGACAAAGGTTGATATCTCGAGATCAGACATGATATTTGGTATCTACTTATATGTAGGTGTTCGTGGCAAATCAAATTGTCAATAGAAAAAGGCATAAAATTATAATCTTGCATGGAATATCGACCTTTTGTGTTAATATTTATTAAATTTGCTGCATTTTTTTATTGAATATTCACTTAAGAGTGTGCTGATGAAAAATTGTAGTTTTCATAAAGCCAAAAGCCATGAAAAAAATCACAGGGATTTGACCAGCAAAATTTTAAACCGAAATATACTTTCAGAGTTATTGAGGTAAAATGTTGAAATCCGCGCGATCGCCAAATCTTCCGTTGCAAGTTTCGCGCGCCGCGCCACGTCTTTTGTTCCTTTCTAATTTCCTGGCTTTACCCCCTCTTAAGTATTGAATATAAAGAGATCCCATTTATATTTCATATTTGTTAACTTTGAAGTATAGACTGGTCTTATTTTTGTAAAATTCGATTTCGACTGGCAAATCATATTACTTTTTGGCAACCGGGTTTTTTAACCTAATTAGACCCCGCTGAATCCGATTTTGCCGGTTGCTTGATCGAATTCTTGACCGGAAGTGAGATATTAGATTTTCGTAAATAACTCTTAAACGGTGGCTCATAGCCAAAAATGTTCAACTAGATAAGTAATCTGCATAAAATTGCCTACAAGAAAATTCCGTAAAATTTATCGCTAGGAACAATATTTAAAGAGATATTAACGCGGGAAAGTTAATTATAATCACTTCTAAGGTCCCTTTTTATAGTTTTTCGTAAATAACTCGTAAACGGTGGCCAATATCAAAAAATGTTGTTAAACGTTAATAATCTAGGGTAACTTTTTGATCAATGAAACACTAAAAGTTCAAGCCTTTCTATCTCTGGTGTTTTTAAAGTTATGAGTGTGAGATTTCGTATGAAGATAAACAATTTCGTTGGCTATCATATGGCATTCTTGGTTTCTACTTATCTGTAACAGCTCCTGTGTTATAAGCCTTTGCCATCAAAATGAGTTTTGTTTCATTGTGTACTTGTGCATGTTTTCTATGAAACACTCTGATTTTTACAGTGAAACAAATGTAATAATTATAGTCTACCATGAAACATCGTTAATAAACATTGAAACGGTGTAATAAATAAATGACATTAATACATATATGCTTTCACTCAATTAATGAGAAAGGAAAGGAGAAAATAGTGGTAGGCTGAAATTAGTTATTTAAAAGGTTTCCGAGATATGGAATCATTATAAGATTGCTGAAATATCTAAAAGCGAAAGACTTGTTTCATTGTACACACACCTGAGTTTCATTGTGAATTGAAAATCTGGTCGGCACGTACGGCATGCTGCGAAAAAGGCGCCTTTTATGTCCACGGAGCATGATTGCCAACTAGGTAGACACGGGAGGGTTTTGAGCATCTCCATGCTTGATTCCATACACTTTCTTGCAACATAGTGTTTATAAACGACTGTTTCAATGTGAGACATGTGTCCTTAACCTTGCCATCAATGAAACATTCAACATATAAACCATCCTATCTCAGCCATTCCTAAAGTTAAGTATCTTATATTTTGTCATATGATAGACAAATTATTACCAATTTTCATGGTATTTTAGTTTCGCAAATTTTGCACATAGTCTTTAATTATTAAAAAAAAAGAATGAGTTTGTTTCATTGTGTGCTGGTAGCGGTGTTCAGTGATCATCATGTTTCATTGTATACTACATAAAAATGTTTCATTGTGAGACTAGGGGGTGTTTTTTGAATCAATTAATAAAAACTGCACCAAAAAGTGAAAGAAATTTAAAAATATTTAGCTCCAAATAAACTTTGATACACATAGAACATAACAAAAACTTAAAAAACGCCAAACTCTAGTCTATATCTTGGTAAAAAATTGCGAAACTAAAATGAAAAAAAAAAAACTTTTCTTGCACGAATTCACAATAATGCTCGTAGCAACGTGCTCCTACTCCGAGGCGCGCTCGTGTTTTGGGGAGGTGCTGGGGGTCCCTGAGCCTGCCCTTGCTTGACAGACGGCACTAGCTGGTAGCACCTAGTTTCCGAGATATCGCAAAGTTACACTGTGTCCGATTGTTTCAATGTACCACAACTGACCCTACACAAAATTTAGTACAAAAAGATTCTACCGGGTGTGACCTGTAACACGAGCAAATAATTAAAACATAGATTGTACTCCTCAAACGGTAACACTTTTGTTCAACGACTTTTAAAAATTATGAAGTATTTAGACTTCCTATTTTTCATACAAAATAAATATTATCTTCAATGGACGCCATCGCCACGCTATATCATTGTGATTGACGTTGCTTGTCACGCCTTAAACATAACAAAATTCGCAATACATTGCGTCTTAGAATAAACTTTAAAGTGTATTAAAAATCAAACCACAAGTTATTTTTAAAAGTCGCTGAACAAATGCTGGTCGGTATGAGGAGTACAGCCTACAGTTTAATTTTTTGCTCATATTACAGGCCACCCCCGGTATACACTTTTTCGCAAGGAGCAATGTTTAAAAAGATAATAAAGAGGGAAAGTTAATAATAATAAATTCTAAGGTTCCTTGTTTTTATTTTTTCGTTAATAATTTGTAAAGTATGACTCATAGCAAAAAAAATCTTATACTTAAATAATAAACATAAAATTTCCTACAAGAAACATGCAGAACACTTTTCGCTAGGATCAATATTTAAAAAGACAAAGCAGCGGGAAAATTTATTATTTATAATCAATTTTAAAGTCTTTATTTAGTTTTTTGTAAATAACTCGTAAACGGTGTCCCATTGCAAAATAGGTTTTTAAGAATAAATTATCTACATATAATTTCCTCCAAGAAACATCTTGAACACTTTTCTCTAGGATCAATATTTAAAACGATATTAAAGGAAGAAAGTTAATTACAATCAGTTCACAGGTTACTTTTTTTAGTTTTTCGTAAATAACTCCTAAACGGTGGCCCGTTGCAAAACAATATTATACATAAATATTGAACATAAAATTGTCCGCAAAAAAGGTTCTGTACACTTTTTCGCTACGATCAATATTTAAATGAGGTATTAAAGGGGGTAAGTTAATTATTATAATCAATTCCAGGTCCCTTTTTTTAGTTATCCGTAAATGACTCGTAAATGGTGGCCCATAGCAAAATAGGTTCTTAATGTTCTTATGAATAAAATATCTCGAGTTATCAACTTCTTCCCGCCGTGTACCGAAGGGTCCTCTACACTTTTTCGCTAGGATCAATATTTAATGAGGTATTAAAGGGGGAAAGTTAGTTATAATCAACTCTACACATTATTTAACTTTCCCGCTTTAATAGCTTTTTTTATGTCGATTATTTATTTACAAGAACATTAAGAACCTATTTTGCTATGGGCCACCGTTTACGAGTCATTTACGAAAAACTAAAAATAGGGACCTAGTAATTGATTATTATTAATTTACCCCCTTTAATACCTCATTAAATATTGATCGTGGTGAAAAAGTGTACAGAACCTTTTTTGCGGACAATTTTATGTTCAATATTTATGTATAATATTGTTTTGCAACGGGCCACCGTTTAGGAGTTATTTACGAAAAACTAAAAAAAAGTGACCTGTGAACTGATTGTAATTAACTTTCTTCCTTTAATATCGTTTTAAATATTGATCCTAGAGAAAAGTGTTCAAGATGTTTCTTGGAGGAAATTATATGTAGATAATTTATTCTTAAAAACCTATTTTGCAATGGGACACCGTTTACGAGTTATTTACAAAAAACTAAATAAAGACTTTAAAATTGATTATAATAAATTTTCACGCTGCTTTGTCTTTTTATGGAAAATTTTATGTTCAATATTTATGTATAATATTCTTTTGCAACGGGCCACCGTTTACGAGTTATTTACAAAAAACTAAAAAAGTGACATGTGAACTGATTGTAATTAACTTTCTTCCTTTAATATCGTTTCAAATATTGATCCTAGAGAAAAGTGTTCAGAATGTTTTTTGGAGAAAATTTTATGTAGATAATTTATTCATAAAACCTATTTTGCTATGGGGCACCGGTTACGAGTTATTTAAAAAAAACTAAATCAAGACTTTAAAATTGATTATAATGAACTTACTCGCTGCTTTGTCTTTTTAAATATTGATCCTAGCGAAATGTGTTCTACATGTTTCTTGTAGGAAATTTTATGTTTATTATTTATGTGCAAGATTTATTTTTGCTTTGAGTCATACTTTTCAAATTATTAACGAAAAAGTAAAAACAAGGAATCTTAGAATTTATTACAATTAACTTTCCCTCTTTATTATCTTTTTAAATATTGATCCCTGCGAAAAGTGTACACAATCTTTTTTTTAGAACATTTTGTGTAGATTATTAACGTTTAACAAGATTATTTTAATATTAGCCACCGTTTACGAGTTATTTAAGAAAAAGTAAAAAAAGGGGCCTTAGAAGTGATTATAATTAAATTTCCCGCGTTAATATCTCTCGAATAATAAATAATAAGTAATAATAAATAATAATCTCGAATAATAAATAACAAATAATAAGTAATATCAATAGATCCTAGCGAAAAATTGTACGGAATCTTTCTTGTAGACAATTTTATGCAGATTACTTATGTAATAGAACATTTTTTGCTATGCGCCACCGTTTAGGAGTTATTTACGAAAAACTAAAAAAAGGGACCTTTAATCTGGGGGCACGGCAGTGCCCCCGCCAAGTCGAGCAATACAAAGAGGGACGGCCGTACCATCCTTTTCTCGAAGCAATTCAGGCCATTTTCGACGTCCTGTAATTTTGTGCTGGCTAAAGCTAGATCCCTGAATTTACAGTGACATATAGGGGTTAACATGCTTTGCATATAATCTCAAAAACATTCAATTTGAACTTGTAGTTTAAAAATTATTTTACGTCAAAGTTCCTTAATTTCGACACTGACATACTCACCGATCATCATAATTCTAAGGTACTTCTAGCATACCCACAAGCTTTAAAATTTAAACATAGGTAGTTTTCAGTGTATCAAGCCATAGAAAACCTAAAAATATTGCAATATCAGTCACGTTTTAAAGATCTAAGAACTGTATAAGTAAGTTTGTAATTCCATATAAATATATGCTATTACAAAGTTACTGTTGCAGTTAATACAAATAGTAGGTAAAGGTACACTACGATGTACGATGTGAGTATGAATGAAGATGTGTTTAGTTATGATATGTGTATACATAGTATAGGTGTGAGTACCCGAAAACAATGACTGCTTACAAAAAGAGACGAGATCCCATCAAAAACATTACATGTAAAAAGGTGCAAGTCTCGCAACACTTCTACTACAAAAAAGTTTTGAGATGTAAGTAAGTAAGTAAGTAAATACACTTTATTGCACCACAAAGAAAAAAAAAATACAAAACCAGATTTACAGTGTAAATAAAGGTAGCAACAGGCGGTCTTATCGCTGTAAGCGATCTCTTCCAGACAACCTTGGGGTAGCAGGATATAAAGAATAGAAAACTTTTAAAACAGGTAGTGCACGAAATAAATTACAGGAATAAGAAGATTACACATTCGATCATATACAATTATATAAAAATAAATATGTACCAATAGGTACAACCAAATAGTTTAATATATATCACATACATATATAAATACATAGAAAAATACAAACAATATATATATATATATAATGTAATGTGATGTAATGTGAAACCAAGTCGGTTATTTTAATCAGTGCCAGTAATACATATAATGACTTGGCAATCTGGCACCGGCGACACCGGCACACCTCGGACACTGGCGATCAAATGTATGAAACAAACTCGTTCCTACGCACACAGTCTAAGCTCATGTAGGTGAACGCGTACCTTGCTTGTGTTGTGTGAGTGAGATAAGACGTGCTAGGGTTCCCGCCATTTTGTTGTCAAGTTCGATGACATCAATGACTCAAAACTCATTGCGCGTATTAGGAAGAAATAAGAATCGTATTATGCTGTAAGGTGGGTATCTAAGCTCGATTTATACAATAGTTTCCTATTTTGAATCAGTTTAAACGAAGTAACAAAATTTTTGTAAGGAAATTCAGGCCACAAAAATATTACGTAAGTTGAAAACATGATTTTTTGGTCATATAGATATTTTGTTGTTTTCAGTGTGATCTGATAGGTTTTGTAAATATTTGTTTAATATTTGAATATTTTACGTGGCCTCCGCTCTGCGCACCGCGTCGTCGCGTCCTTGCCAGCCGGTAACTGTGAGGTAACCGAGAGCGGACGGTGGGCGGCACTTTCAACGGGAGGCAGAGAGTGTCCATACTGTACGTTAGTACTATTTATTATACTGTGACAGCGTCTAAATCAACGTAATCTGTGTACGTAATAAATAGGACCTAAAACATAATGAATATGTGCATTCACCAAATCTTGTTAGGGTGGTGTGGTCGGGCCAGCATCCCGGTATACCCTGCCGACTACAATAGGGAGTATTACTGCAATGTTCTGCCGCCAGAGAGCAGCACTAATTTGTTTAGTAAACCATAGAGTAACTTATACATAGGTATCTACTAATACGCATTAAACAGGGTTTTTTGACTAGTTTTTACTATGACATTGATCCATCAAGTCGGTTTGTTTACAGGTGGTCTACCGCGAAACGCGAAAATCGAAATTTCGTTATCTGCCTCTCTATCGATCAAATAAGCAAGAGTGATAGAGAGGCAGAAACCAAAGGATCATGCCGAATTTGGCCTACGATTCGATAAGCATGCTATATATACGATAAATTTAATCATATTTCTTACAATCTCATACATATATTAGATTCCAACGGACACTTCTTAGTAAAGAAAATAAGTTAAAGAGTAATTAAACCAAATAAACACATCCCACGCCATTAGATAAAATCAATGACATTTCATAAATGGACGTCCGGAGCCAAACAAAAAAGTATGGCAGCAAAATACTCTTCTACGATGTTTCTGTTGATGCTAATAACGCTCACTTCAAAGAAAAACATTCATACCACTAACGATATACTGTTTTAAGCACTAAGTATCAAAATTGCAAAAAGAACTGCGATACAGTAAAAACTTTTTATTCCAAATGACTTAAATTGTAACATACCCAAATGACTTACGTCAAAAGTGAATAGCGAACGAATATGGAACGAATAGAGTCCTATGGATTGTGTTTTCATATTAATTATTACATATTTATCTGATAGTATTGTATGAAATCTAGAAATACACCAATTTACAATTAGCTTTCACCGGTTTTCCCCAATGAAGTCGTTTTTTACTTCTTTAAAATTGATTATTTTTTTTTCATAAAACCTTATTTGATATCAGGGTATGAATATGAATAACACGAAAATAGGTTAAAACTTAAAAATACATTAAAATAAAGGGAAAAATATATATCTAACTTTATTTTATAAATTACCTATATGATAAACCTACAAAATAGGAATTCTAACTTCTTTGAAATAAATTAAGTTTATTATTAAGTGCCTTTTAGGCAAACATTGGTTTTTGAAAAATTCTTTTTTGGAATGAGTTACTTATCGAATTCATTATAACAATCCTGTGATTGTTACTGTATTTCTTCTCTCTCTGGAATTGAAGTAAATATGTTTACTTAGTATGTGATTGGTTTTACATTTGATGCTATAACAATTTATACTATAAAACAGCTCTAGTTGTTATAGTCTATTCCGGTTCGCATGCTATGTCTTATTCATTTAAGGAAGTCGTATTAAGTATATTATTAAAAAAAATGTATTAACCTAATACCAACTCATTCGATTTTTGTTCCTTGACAGCCCTTAAACGCCCAATATCATCGATATGTTTACACTATTTACGGAACCTTATTTCCTTGTAATAAGGCATAATAATATTTAACATGGCCCGATACTAGGCAGAATTCCTAACCTCAAAATCGTAGAGAAATTCCGCTTTTATATTGTTCTGTGAAGTGTCCGTGAATTTCTAATAACTATCGGGACTTTCATTTCATGTTTGGAGCCTAACAATATACCACCCATGTTTAGCGAGTGTTGGGCCAAACTTGTATGGGAGCGGAACATCATCCTTTCGATTGTCGTGTTTCACGGTAGGCCATGTGATTGAGTTAGTGACGCCCTCTACGCAGAGTTTTGCGTAATATTCCCTATTGTACCGCGATATCTTGAAAACTAAGCGGCACAAATTCATGTGATGGTGGCACTTGATTTTGTGCAATTATTAAATCTTATTATCATGTCGTGGTCGGGCCAGGATCCATAACGCGGCTAAATAATGTACCTACATAAATTCAAATTTCCTTTCCTGGGGTTCGGATTGACTTATGTATAGTACCTAGCTCTTAGAGCATTTAATAACTGGAGTGGCCATTGAGAGCTTACCGCTCTGCCGAAAAACTTGCACAATTGTGAAAACTTTTGTATGGACTGACATGGCTATTTGGACGTTACGTACAAATCATGTAAAAATAGCAATACATTTGACGTCCCCCCCCTCGCAAAAATCGGCAGACTGTTTCGTAAAGAAAATGACAGCGATGACATCTCCAGTTACTAAATGCTCTAAGACCTAGCTAGAATATATTTTCATAGAGTGCGTAGATTTAGAGTATTTAAAAGAAGAATTTCTCTAAAATATTAGTATTTTATACAATCGTGATATAATAGAGAGCTTTTCAGTGCCTAAGTCAGGTACGAGATTGAAAAGCTTGATTATATCACTATTGTATACAATACTTTTTCAACGAGTCAACAAAAATAATACTTTTAACTAGTAGAATCATACAAACAAACCAAAAGTATACAGCTAAGATACGCGAGCAGCCGCGAATACCTTCATACTGGTACGCGCCCCGGCTGCCTCACCCCGGGGCGGGTTGGTCAACGACACCTTCTCGTAACTCATGAGGCCCTGGTACTTGCTCCGCGCTAAATTCAATTTTTAGACAGTGGTTTTCTCGATTTTGGCCATCGTAGCCTATGGAGACTAACAAGCAACGCTAAGTGGTTTTCGTAGTCTATGGATGTTGCTATATTAAGGGTGTCACATGCGTGTTTCTGACTTATGAAGCAATTGTTTCTACTATACAATCTAAAATGAATAATAAATTTGAGCTATGGTTTTGTTTCGTCCTCTTGATCGCGGCGAGCTGGTGATTGGTCAATTTCATTATAGTTGACTAAACTGTATCGAAATGAATATTATAGTTGAGTTGGGAGCCCATACATTAAAAATACCCAATTGCAGTTTGGTATAAGAAATCTTAATTCAAGAATTACAGTCGACGAGTAGAAACAATATTTTTCAAGGTCTGAAGGTTGGTCACCACTCTCCAGTTCACCGAAGGTTCCCAAACTCGTATAAAAAGAAGTCTAGGTATAATATAGCGGATATCATTGTTGTTTTTAGTTATTTTTAACAAAGAAAAAGTAATCGATAAGCAAGTTTGAAGTTAATCGCTTTTGAGCAAATATAGCTGGTCAAAAATCAATTTTTTAACAAGCAGATACGTCTGCGAGCGATATTCCAAATTTTATATTAAAGGAAAAAATGGAAAAATTTACGCTTCGGCAGGACTTGAACCCGCATCCTCCACAATCCGTGTGTTGCTCTTAACCAATTGACTGATTCCTTGATTGATTTCTGATTTCTTGATTGATTGATTGTTTTCCTTGTTCAAGTCCTGCCGGAAGCGTAAATTTTTCCATTTTTTCCTTTAATATAAAATTTGGAATATAGCTGGTCAAGCAAAAAAGGCGCGAAATTCAAATTTTCTATGGGACGATATCCCTTCGCGCCTAGGTACATTTTTCAAATTTGCCGCCTTTTTCTACTGACAAGATCTGCTTGACCAGCTATAGTTATAATTTTTTTATGGTGCGTTTTAGACCTAATGCTCGTGATTTTTTTCTATCGAGCGAAAGTTGTTTAATCAGATTTCGAATCGATGAAGTTACTAGTGAAAAGCAGATGCCTATTCATGTTTTTTGGCAACAGTGTAACCGTGATATAAAAAAAGCGCTACGATTTTTCAAAAACTCTGCTAGCTAAGCTGAACCCACGACACCTTAAAAACAATACTTACGAGCCGAAACAGTGTTTTATAAAGAGTCGCTATGGCATTTTTGGAGTCCATCACCAGGTCAGCTTGAGTGCCTTAACCTATGCAAACATGCAAAATTTTAAATTTCTAAATATACTTCTAAATAAACTCTGAAAACTTTGTAAAAACTGTTGATAACTTGAATCGCTACACACGACTTTTTAGCCAGTTTTGGATCTTGTAGATTATTATTTCAGTCTTGAAAGAGGGTAGTTCTCAGGAGTTCATCACCTACTTATACCTACTATAAAGTTCTAATACTATAACTTTAATTATAATTTTTTAACTTGTTACTTTCAATAATCTGTCATTGTATTTGTCGTTCCGAAAAAAAAAGTCGATTTGAAGGAGGTACTTCCATATCATTTGAAATGCTCCACTGTAGAAGTAGTGACCGCAAAATGTATGTAAAACTCCCATTGTAGTCAAGTATGTCCAAGTCGACGATATTATTAGTACAGTGATAAATGCTTCCTATCGCCAAACGAGTTCCGTTTGCGCACATGTAGTTCAAGAGATATAGTCTAACCTAACCTTATTATAACCGGTTTTACATGGACGGTGTCATGGCGGCGAGATTTGAATACATGAAGGTTTAGCTTACCATGCTGCGCCGGAGTGAAGTATAGCGCAAAGAGATCATCGACGGAGGTAGTGGAGGTGACGGGCGCGGGGTGCGGGGGCTGCGCGTAGGGCTGCGGCTGCGCCAGCGGCGGCGCGGGCCCGCCGTAGTGCAGCCCGCTCGGGCCCGCCTCCACCAGCAGCTGCATTTGCGAGATGTCCACGAACTCGTCGCCGTCGCCGCGCCCCAGCTCCTCGTCCTCGGGCCGACGCATCGCGATCACCGAGAGCATCGCACGCGCGCATCCCCGCTCGACTCACAACACAACATGCACTCGCGCGCACTCACTCACCACCGGCACCTGCCGGCATCAACTCGCACGACACTTCACTAATATATTATCTCTACCTACGTCCTAACGAAATTGACGCGATCACAGAACATTTAGGAAACTACGAATATGCGGCACGATAATCACTTTAGTCAGAATCTACTGGTAAATGAACACAGATTTCGCAGTGAGAGAGAGTCGTCGTCAACGCCACATCCTCGACTGAGGCGTGATCGCGGCGAGGGCGTGCTGCCGCCCCCGGAGCGCCGGCCGGTCGTCGGCCGCGAGTACTGTTCAATGGACAGCCACCCGGTCGAGGTCGGCGTTCATTCACGACGGCTGCGTTAATGGCGAGCGGGCCAGGCGCCCTCGCTCAGCCGTCGTCGCCCACGTGCGCAGAAATGGCGCGGCGTCGCGACGATGAAGGGAGGCGCGCGAAAAGCGCGCGGCGCACAAGTGTAGTGATGGTTGAGCACCGGCGGAGGCGCGTGGGTGCCAGCACGTGGGCGCGGAGGCTCGCCGCGTCGGCTGATCGTGCGCGTGTGACGTAGCGCCATGCTGCCCGTAGCTGACGCGACTACTTCATACTACAACAACGAGGCAACTTCACTACTGAAAAAGTTGCGTACAAAGTTTGCTAGTACAGATTAAATAAACTTTTTTCCCTAGAATGAATCACAGTCCGCATTCGCGCGCTAGGCGGCCGGCGCGCGGTTGTTTTTGGTCACGCCGTAATTAGACGAGCCCGTGACGTCGACCTCTCTGGTCTAAATATTTTCAGCATTACGTAGAGCGAACGGATAAATCATCTAAAAATACTCACCTGGTCATAGCTACGTAACGATTCTCTATTACTTCATAAGATATATAAAGCACAAAGGAATATAAAAATAAAATATTTGAATCATCCTAATTAGACGTCCCATTGATATAAAAGTATCTACTTAGTAACAATGCTGAGCATTACAATGTGACACAACTTTTAAGCATCTATTTTAATTCTCCGTTAGACTAAACATAGGATTACTTCTCAGGGTTACATATCAGAATACCGAAAATCGATTTACCTAATGTTGAATCACCTATGCTCGTTTCACCTATTTTTTTAAATACCTAATGATCAATTAACTTAAGCTCATAACACCTAATGAACGAATTACCTATTGCACCTTTCACCCACAATTGGTTTACCTAAGCTCAGAATACCTATGGTCGATTTACCTAAAGTTGAAACACCTAATACTCGAACTACCTAAAGCTAATATACCTAATACACGAAACACCTGTTGATATACCTAATGTACAAAATACCTAAACTCGGTATACCTAATGATCGAATTACCTAAAGTTAACATACCTACTGCACGAATTACCTAATTAAGTCGGTAAAATGAATTTTGTGCTAGGCATATAGACTTTAGGTATTCCGTGCATTAGGGATATCGACATTAGGTCATTCGTTCAGGATGTATATCCACTTTAGGTATTTCGTGCGATAGGTTTAACAGTTTTAGGTATTTCGTCCATTAGGTAAATCAAGTTTAGGTACATCGTTCATTAGGTATATCAGCTTTAGGTGTATCGTCCATTAGGTATATCAGCTATAGGTGATTCGTGCATTAGATATATCGTGCATTAGGTGTTTCGTCCATTAGATTATTTGAGCTTAGGTATTATAAACTTAGGTCAGTCAATGTTTAGGTAAAATGATCGATAGGTAATTTAAAAATAGGTGAATCAAGCATAGGTGATTCAACATTAGGTAAATCAGTTTTCGGTATTCTGATATGTAACCCTTTTCAGTAAGTAAACAATTCGTTAATTTTGAGAAGCAACGATGAATTAGGTAAATTATTCGAATAACGAATGGCTGAATGTCAAGGGTACAAAGGTCAACGATGTGTTTGCAGTTTTGTGCCTTATAATAATAATATATAATAATTCAGCCTATATACGTCCCACTGCTGGGCACAGGCCTCCTCTCACTCGCAAGAGGGCTTGGGCTGTAGTCCCCACGCTGGCCCAATGCGGATTGGAGACTTCACATACACTTTGAATTTCTTCGCGGATGTATGCAGGTTTCCTCACGATGTTTTCCTTCACCGAAAAGCAAGTGGTAAATATCAAATGATATTTCGTACATAAGTTCCGAAAAACTCATTGGTACGAGCCAGGATTTGAACCCGCGACCTCCGGATTGAAAGTCGGACGTCATATCCACTCGGCCACCACCGGGTTTTGTGCCTTATTCCATTGTAATAGGATGAAAAACGTACATTATACCCGATATAAGTCTAGTGAAACTAACCGTGAATCATACAAAACTGTTAACGTACTTACATTATGTTTGAGGTGGCCCGTAAGTACATATCATATCAATGTCGGCGGCCGATCGTTAGATCAGGCATATCGTGAAATTCCTAGGCATATAGTGAAACGTGAAAATCTTTGACTCGTTCCCTGAGTCGACGGAGCCCCGCTACGCGGGGCTCCTATTTCTGGGCAGTTTGCCCTTCGGGCATCTGAAGCAATCTAAACGAACCTATCCTACCTATATATTGGTTTGATGTGACTATCGTCAAAACATTACACAGGAACATTACGATCTGCCTGATCGTACGATCAGCCTACGACATTAATACCCCGTACAATTTTATTACACAATTGATCCCATACAATTTAGTAGTACTTATGTAGGTAGACGTGCGGGTTTCCCGGGGAAAAAACATTACCGGCGGCAAGGTGACTGATAAGCGATATTTCCGAACAAGGAAAGGTCGCGGCGTTGCCATGGCGACCACCTGTTGATCCGCTCCAAATGTCAGGGTGCACGGGCCCAGTAGTAGGCGGCACTTATTGCCCCTAAATTGTATCTCCGCGTACTGATGATGGATTTAAATTATTTTACGTCACCCTAGGCCCGTAAGTGGGATTTTCTTCCCACGGGACGGGAAGAAAATCTCACTTCCTGACCAAGGCAAGACGTAAAACTTTATACAAACCACGGGCGGTTCACCTTCGGTTCGGGCCACAAACACCTGCGATCTGGAGCATTTACGAATTTACCTCCCTAGGTATGTAATTTACTATATTCCTACCTAAATCTATATCTGTATTCATCAATGAAAAGGTCACACAAGCACAGAGTATTCACGTATTCATTCACGTATGTAGGAGTTGGGCACCGCCTTCAGTTTACATAAGAAATTGATAATAATATATACATAATCATATGTTAAGTACTTGCCGTTTGATATTTGCGAGTAATTTTTTAATTCTAATAGTTTTAGCTTGAGTTTTACCTACATTATATATTTATTCTATGGAACTAGCTCAATGATAAGAAACTACGATAACGTGGATAATAATGTAGGTACCTATATATATTTTTGTAGGTTTTTTTACATGATTGATGCGGTACAATGCTTTTTACCTGTGGGGTGGATTCGTACACCTACTACAGGGGCACATCGTACCTATTACAAACAAACTGTACGAATGTACCCCAGTTACCAAAATTTCCAAAAATGGTAGGGAATCTTAAGCAGAAATACATCCACCATTACGATATTTGAGAGAAATATCTTTATTAATAACGAACAAAATGAAAAAAAAAAAAACTAAACATTATAAAATTTAAACTAAACTATAACAAACTTTATCTGTCTCTCTTTATTTTTTATTTTTTTGCATGGACAAATAAAAAGCTTTATTATTATTAAAACAAACTTAAACTAAACTTATAAATAAAAATGCTCCCCAGGTCACCTTCATGCGTTATGGTGCCCAGAAGGCTGGCAGCGTTACTTTTGGATGTCCAGGCTTATCCTCTGGCCGAGGTAGCTGCCAGCCCTCCGGTCACCTGAGGTGTCAATAAGGCGCTGGGACATTTCCTTGAAAAAGGTTTATGCGCTAGGCACCCAACGTTACGATATTTGGTAATTATTTTAATGTCTTCTGAATGTTCCCCTTACACATATACATTCGTACATAGGTATGTACGAATGTACCCCCTCGGCGGGATATGTTCGTACATTCGAGACCTTCTAATAATTCAAGTTATTGATTTCTAATTTTTTGTAAAGCAAACAGAATGTATGTAAAATGACACTGAAATTTTAATACGTGTTCTGAATAAAATCTCAAAATATATCTTGAAATAAAAGAACCCCATTACAAGAATAAAACATCTCACGTGAAAAAATAGGCAGAATCCCTTAATTAGTCTATCAATAGGACCAGGGTCTATCAACAGGATCAATAGGTCTGTCTATAAAAAACGATTTCTAGGAAGGGTCTTATTTATTTCGATGATATAATTTATTTTGTCCCACTACATATCCGCAGTATTTTATTATTAGAAATGCGTGGCGATATTAATTACTTAGGCAAAAGTATGGGCGGATATCAATAACGTTAAGACGGATTGCAAAAGCGAATAAATGCGAGGTGGAAACAGTGAAAATGTGTCGACTGATAGGCCTACGCGCATCCGGCACCCACGGTGCCGAATTGCGACAGTTATGGTACTATGGGAGTACGTTAGAGTACGTGCATTCATTATGCGCACCGTTCGGATATCCTGCGTGGGTTTTACCTTTTAACACTATTACATAAAAAAAGTACTGGTGGCAGTTAGTTTTAGACTGAAAACGTCTCGCTTGTAAATGAGCGGTGTTCAATTCCAATGAGGTATTTAAGTTTTCATTTAACTTTTATGATGCAGTTTTGTTCTTTGATACAATTTTGGTCCCATTTGATCCTCATAAAAAAAAGATATATTGATATAATACAAATCTAGTTAAAACGCGAATTAATAGTAGGTACTTACTTATTAATAACATATTTTTCATATATATGATATAAACGTCGAAAAGGGATCTATATCTTTGGCAGATTATTTAAAGTCGCACCAATAAAAGTCTGCAGCGGATTTGATAGCCCACGCAGTGTAAGTGTTATTCATACGTCATAATTTCATAGAAGTTTGACGTTTAAAATGACACTTGCACTGCGTGGGCTATCAAATCCGCTGCAGACTTTTCACGGTCTGACTATATAAACAAGGTAACGATTATGAAATATTAAGTTATCTGAGCCAGGTTCCGACGTGTCGGAAGCCGGTGTTGCTCGAAGGAGCCAGGAATTTAAAAATTGATTTTTTTTACAGAATTTGAATTTGAAATATAGGAAAAAATATTGGATTATAATAGTGTTGCGTAATGTGCGTGTTTATATAACAGGCCCTCCATTCCTATCGCTCGCCGAGAGCAGGTCAGTGTTCGATACAAGCGAACCATTTACGTTTGATCTCTGATAACGTACATTTTTTACATAACTTGAGGCCATGGTGTTAATGGTTTTCAGTTGTATGAGCACTCGATAATCGACAGGGGTTGAGGGCCAGTTGATGCGCTTGGGCGTCAGAGGTGTGACGCACCTATGCCGTAAACTGCGCTTCGGTGACGTCTTCCGTTAAATAATCCCCCCACAATTAGATAAGGGCTGATAAATAAATAACCATACCGATATAAATGTGACATTCACGTCCATAATGTCAATCGATCCGTGTTTGTGACAGCCTATGACGGCTGTTTAATTTGTGGTTGAATTATGTCTGCTTGGCAACTGTTTTAAATGGGTACACTACATAATTCCGAAATATTTTATGCCGAATTTTAGAATATCGAATTTTATTATTCCGTTTTTTAAATGCTCGACCCATCAAAATTCCGACTGTCGTAATTACGAACGATGAAAATCACGAAAGTGTATACTTTCGAATAGCAAAAAAGACAATCGTCTTTAAAAAAATCTTTTTAAATTCCGAACCACATAATTCCGAATATAAAAATTCCGATAGTGATAAACACCGAATTTAATATTTACGATTTTTGAAATCACGAATTCCGAAATGCCATTTTTCCGAAAATTTGAATTCCGATTCCACGTGACTCCTATTTTAAATATCCCCATTTGTTTAATTCCGAATTTATCGATTCGTGCTCCGCATCTGCTCCGGCGCTACGGGCAAAGCAGCCCCTTCGCCCTTGCGTATCAAAGCGCTGGCACAATAAATGCTCGCATCCGCAGCTTCGGCTTGTTTGGTCGCCGCGGCGACCAACAGCTTGTTTTCGTGGGGTCGCAGTTCTAACCTAACCTAACCCACTTTTCTGGCAACAGTTCGTTTTCTTGGGGGTCGCAGTTCTAACCTAACCTAACCCACCTTTCAGGCAACAGTTTGTTTTCGTGGGGTCGCAGTTCTAACCTAACTTAACCCACTTTTCTGGCAACAGTTCGTTTTCTTGGGGGTTGCAGTTCTAACCTAACCTAACCCACTTTTCAGACAACAGTTCGTTTTCTTGGGGGACGCAGTTTTAACCTAACTTAACCCACTTTCCTGGCAACAGTTTGTTTTCGTGAGGTCTCAGTTCTAACCTAACCTAACCCACTTTTCTGGCAACAGTTTGTTTTCGTGGGGTTGCAGTTCTAACCTAACCTAATCCACTTTTCTGGCAACAGTTTTTTTGTTGGGCTCCGCGTCTGCTCCGGCGCTACGGGCATAGCAGCCTCTTCGCCCGGTGGGCGAGGGCTGCTTCCCCTCCGCGCCTCCGGCTTTTTACATACACTCTAGGGGTAAGACAGACAAGACCACGTGCTCCGATTCGGATTTTGGTTAGTTAGACTTAAACAAGTGCGTTTAAGTCTTATTTTGAAAATCACGAATTTCATTTTTCCGAGTTTACAAAAGATCGAATTTCTGAATACCGAATTACCATTGTATAATAATATACTCCGCCTGGTACTCTCTTCCGAGATTCGCGTATGACCTAAC